>NW_013952667.1:478488-482112 GCF_001266775.1 Austrofundulus limnaeus
TTTCTACTGAAGTGGCAAAAAAACAAAACAATTCATGTATTACAGCAGCAACAATACAACACAAACGTACTTTTTGAAAACCGTTGAATACCACTTGTCAAGAAAAGCAGCTATGAGTTATCTGGTAATGACAATGATTGGGGTCCTGAAAAGCTGATAATGATCAGTTTGTCTAATGGATAAGATCTTTCGTCACCTTTTGTCCCTCTGTTTCTATTCTTATTACATCCTTTGTTGTTGTTTTTGTATCGTCAGTGAGTTTTGAGCCCAGATTTTAGCCAAGACATGACTCACTCGACAAGGAAAAAATGGACAAATACCAATAAATCAAACCCTATCCTAATTTTCTCTACCCAATTAAATCCAGTTTATGAAGATGAAAGCCCATGCAACTAGCCTTAGACCACTAATTACCAACATATACACACATTTATCCATACACACATGAACGCATAATAGAAACACAGTCAAGCTGCTCTTCGCCAGTTTAACCATAGTGTTGGTTCAAAGAGGAGACCACAAAATGGGGGTTATTAGAGAATGCAGCATTACAGCCAAACCACTGCAGGTCTAAAAGCAGCTGTTGCTAAGGTCAGTAAATATGTGAATACACTGTTTTGTTCATGATACGACATGTACATGTAGTATTATCACATTGCTTTAKAGGACTGAGTTGTAACCACCAATGCATGTCTAGAAACTAGTTGTTACTTACACTTTTTTATTTTTTCAAAACCCTTTGAGGTTGAAACTGCCACTGCTTCTTGTCAAAGAACCAATGTAACATATTCCCACAGTTGATGTAGTCCACAAATAGAAATGTAAAGGGAAAGAAGGCTCCAACAGTGTGAACAAAATGACTTCTTTTTTGTTATGTGAATCTGGTGTTCCATTTGATTTGACCAAACCTATAGTTATTTGCATATTTTTTATCCATCCTGCAACCCTATCATCACTAAAGTTTAAAGCATACTAATGATCTTACTTAAAGAGGATTTCAGTAAGAACAAAGCGGTTTGGCCTGAGACAAAAAGCTGTTTATAGGCTTAAAGAGTTGAACTAAACCATGACTTTTTCATGTTCCTGGCTTCAAAAGCGCTAGAGTCGTTTGATAAAACATGTAGACGCAAATAGTGAAATTTAGGCATGCATAAAAACCTGCCTTTAAAGCTGTTCAAGGTGATAACTATAAAAAGACAAATTAATAGTTAAACTTTTTTGGGAATACAGACTATTAACAGAATTTACRACTACATAGTTTGATGGAAAGCAGCCCATGGGGGTTGATGCATTAGGCTTCTAAGAATAGATGGATTCTCCTTTTTTTTAGGTGAGCTATCATCAACACAAGGCTGAATCTACATCTGTTCTATTATCCTGACAGATCCTACATTTGTTGTGCAATGAAAGTACACAATATAAAGAAAAAGAAACTCCAGGATTTGTGTTTAAGATAAGGCAGTCCAGCTTTAACCCTCTTTTTAGTACTTAAACAAGGTTTGATAAATGATTTGTCCTTAAAATAATTTCTGTGGACATAAAGGCTGATTCTGTAACACTCACAGACAATGTTGTTCAGTGACTATGGCAAAGTTGACACTTGATCTATAATAAAACCTTTCCATGGAAGAATTCAGACCCTGGAACAGCATCAGTGACGGCTGCTTCCTGCCTCCCCAGAGATTCAGCAGGCAACGATAACAACTGACCACAGTGACGCTTCTATTTCAGATTCTGTCATTCTATACATAGTCTTCTCTTCCCTTCCTCTCTTCCTACACTAACTTCTCACAGACCTGTGTTATGTTCCTAATGAGGGCTTCCACCTGCCATTTTCACTGCTTATAGTATGACTTCCAAACCCAGGCACTGTTTCCAATGACATTTTAACACTTTAACACAAAATCTAATTAAGTYAAGTAAGTCCCATGATTCTCTTTGAGTATATTTATCGTAAWGAAACAGTTGCAAAACTTATTATTTCTACTTCAGTAACTCRATCTGTCTAAACTTTATGTGTGGGTTTGAAAAAGCGGTGTGTGTAGGGACCAGGCAACAGATTTATCTACATTAAAAAAAATGTGCAACAATCAATCTTGCAGTGCTTTAAAGCCACAGCTTACTTTAAAGCAATAGTTCAGCTTTTTAAAGGTTTTGAGGAAAGGTTATGAACRTTTAACATTATTCTTGCTGTAGGTTTGAACGACTTCAGTTGATGAGAAGGAAAGGAGTTTAATTCCAAGTGAACTGACAAGCTAATGGYTACTAAAGYGGKKCCCAGAACCAAAGTTTATTGCTGTTTTAAAACAACCCATTCTACAGAAAACTAAAGCAGTTTGTGTGAATGTTGTTGCACAAAGGTTAACATAGCCATTAATTTTGCAATACACCATTATTTCAACAGAATTTTATGTTAACGTGTGAGCACAGATAGTGGCAACAGCTGCAGGATGTTCATATTTGTGCAGCCTGCGGCATTTATCCAGGATCATCACAGTATTATACCAGAATAAAATGGAAAATCGATGGCATTGTAAAGGTTTAAAAACAATCAAACAAACAAAACATTCACATAAACCAGTATTAATACRTGTTTGGAGTTGTTTTAGGGCAGCAGCAGTCTAATTTGTTTCTGCTCAGACTGGATGTTGTGTGTTCTAATCAACTCTACTGTATTTCACCAAACTTGGCTGTCAGTGAGGCGTCCAGAATTTGTTAAATGAAGTGGTCATGTGGGGGAACCACTGAAAATCCTCAGGCGACACACCAAAATGTAAAGTCAGAACAGACTTCCAGGCAAAGCACTGTCACTATTCAGCTTGTCCTCTCCTAAATTTTGCATATGACCTCATGAGAACCTGCATTCTTACCGAGGACATTGGTTGAATGTTCTACTAATCAGGTTCAGACAACAATACTGGAACATATGACCCATTCGACCACTCAGAACAATAAATGATTGGTACCTGTTTTTATGGAGGCCGTTTCAGTKTAATAAATAGATTATTTCAAGCCAGAGAAGTTTTACTATCCTGGCAAACAACACAACCAAGTCTGCTGTGGGTTTTCAATGAAGAGACTGAAATAACCTATTGTTAAACATGGCTGTAATGTATTTTCCACWGTAGCTGTTAATCTCATTATGTCTCCTCTGCCTTCCTCTCAGGATACTAACTGCCAGGTCTGATCATATTTATTCTTAATAATGGAGTCCAAAGATGGAGAAAAATAAAAAGTGAAGGAAGGAGCAAACAAAACCAGTGCACCAGTGTTCAGTGTTGTATAAAGTATCTCAAAGTGATACTTGAGTAAAAGTACAAGTATCTTGTCATAAAAATACTTTGGTAAAAGTTAAAGTCTTCTCTAAAAATATTACTTGAGTAAAAGTCTTAAAGTATCTGATATTGTTTGTACTTAAGTGTCAAAAATAAATTTCTGACACAAAATCTACTTAAGTATTAAAAGTAAAAGTACAGAGTAAAAGTGAGCTGTTAGATTTTCCAAAATGACATTTATTGGGAGGTGACTTCTCAAAAAAATATTTTTTTCTAAYGGCGTGCAGCTGTGATGGGTTTTGCACAAGCTAATAGGGTATCAGAATAGTATATATTTACACTTCTTATC
>NW_013952667.1:482234-499847 GCF_001266775.1 Austrofundulus limnaeus
GTAAAGTACAGATACCCAAAAATTCTATTTAAGTACAATAACAAAGTATTTGTACTTAGTTACATTAAAACTCTGCCAGTTTTTAATCAAGTTCAACAAGTAGTTAAAATATTATCACAAACAGATCTGACACATTTTTAGTCCAATAAACAACTTTAATTGTCAAGAGGCATTTGTTWTTCGATATGATCTTCTTGAAGTATCAGCACAAATAAATATTAAGTTTTATGATAATCCAGGGGTTTTTTTTGTTCTTGTCTTGTATTGTTTTTATCATCTCTTCATTCAAGGTTTTATGTTTATTCTTTTCAAGAAAAAGCATCCTGCCAGCTGCAGAGTTCAACAAAACAATGAAAACCGAATTAGTGTTGGATTGACATTTCCGGGTCATAAATTGCGAAAGAAACATTGCCTCACAGYTAATATGTTACTGACAGATTTGTGCTTGTAGGCTGACATATTGTCTCTTCCTGCCTCCGTCTCCTGCACTTCCTTAATCTTAACGTCTTTCTGTTTTGTCTCTGTTTCTTCTTCATGCATCTCACTCACCACTGCCTATTAATCTGTCTGAACTTCTTAAGCAAACATTCTTGTTGCTATGTTTTTTTTGTATCATATTGGAAAGCACAGTCATTATCATCCAACTCTCTGCACGTGCATCACATCTCTTGTTTTGCTTTAAAGTAGGAAGTGAGTCAATAAACAATGACGGATGTTAAAATGTCTGCGCTTGCATATGAATTTGAAATTCACAACATGCTAAATGGTCATTTCTTGTCAGAAAGGCCAGTATAAAATGTAAAAAAGGAAAAAGTCATGTGCAGTCCTGAAGCAGCTAAGCTAATGTCAAATATTTTGGAAAGCTAACATATGGAGGCAACTTTTACATATGTTGAAGTTAAAAGGTGGTTTTGTCTCCCACTCTTTGTGAYGTGAACCATGTGTCCATCATCTGTGTTAGTCTGGGTGCTGAGTGCAGGCACTGTTCAAAGCACTCAAACTGATCACTGAACTTATAAAGCAAACAGGGCTGTGGGATGTGAGAAAAACTGCACTTAAATCTGACAGCATATGTGTTGAAATCTGACATGGCTTGAATAGAGATCTAACACTGCAGGTGTGTTTCTTTTACTGTTTCAGTCATGCCATAAATATTGACCTTTCTCCTTTTTTTGTGAATTTATAAGAAGTCAAATATTTTAGGATTATGACTAACAAGAACTATCTATCCTATGAATGTTTATCAGACCTCTGTATAATTAAGCAATGCATAACTAAATTGACTAATTCATTGGCAGCCAATCCTGACCTTATTTAGATGTTTCTCTTCTCATCAGCAGGTCTTGTTAATCACTCAGTCATTCAAATCAAGGATGTTGGAGCAAATAAACACATAGAACATGCAGGATCGTGCTTAACAGTGGTTCTATCTAAAAAATCTAAAATTTAGTTCCACTAGCCCTAAAACATTAACTCAAATTTTTAGGTCCCCAAATTCTAAAGCACTAATGCACTGAAAGTTTTAGCAAAAGCTAATTCTAAAGCACTAAAATAACCCAGTCAACCCATGAATATTCTTCAACAGACAACATAAGTCACATATTGCCATGTTTCTCTCTTAAGACTTATCATTGACATCCCACAGCTGTRTTTGGGTTCATTTATTGTCAATATATTGCCACCTACTGGATAAGTGACACATATGAACAAAATGTTTGACAGTTTTCACCCTCAGCTGTTAATAATAGCATTAATCAATAACATTTATAGACCTCAATTAGTGCTTCTAAATTTAGCCTATAAATTTAGCAAGTGCTAATCCATTTATAAATTTTAAAATTGACAAAAGCCCTAAAGCACTAATCAGGAAATTAGTGCCCCTATTAGTGCTTTAGGGGAACTGTGCCCACCGCTGGTGCTTAAGGTCCAAGATTGGGCACCACTGGACTAATTGGTTAAAATTAAGAAGGTGCACATATTTTTAAAATAAAACACTGCAAAAAGTGTCCATCTAACCAAGTCTCACACTCTTATATCCAAAGTGATGCGTGTTTTGTGACTGAAATACTAAGCAAGAATGGCTACTTTGATCGCATACGTCAATRTATAACAACACACCTTTCAACTTTGTTTAAACGTGTGGCAAAAGTGTGTTAAGGCACTGATCTTGGGAACAACAACAGCGACAAAGATAACATTTCTATAGAATGTGTTAAAAGCTCATGAATCATTGGTATTCTACAACGGAAGATGTCTAGTCTTGTGCATAGGATGTTTGTTGTCATCTGTTTCTCAAGCCATTGGTTTTGAAACAATATTTCTTAAAGTCGTTGAGATCCTTTTGCTGGCCGTCCAAATGCTTCTAATGTTTTAAATGCAATCCAAGTTGATCCGTAACAAAGCAAAATATTGTTTTTCTGTTCAGTGGTTTTGCTTTTACAGTACATCCTGCATCCACCTTGTTAGTCGTAGCGTTATGCCTTCAGTGCATCACACTCACAATGCTGGCTCTTCCTTACACACGTACTATTACAGCTCCGTGACTTGCTTTGTCACCTGTTTATAAGTGTGTCAACTTTTTTCTATCCTTCCTGCTGCTTGCTATGATTTTGTCAAAGACAGCTGAATGACATTCAAGTCAGAAACATTTTATCACARTTTCAGCATGTGTGCAGAAAAACAATCTCAGTTTTATTCCATCATCTTATTTTTTCATTTACTGTGATAGGCTTGCAACTTGTCCCGGGTGTACCTCACCCCTCGCACAGTGACTGGTGGATATGGGCACMAGTAACCCCTGTGACACTGAAAGGAAGAAGAGGGTATAGAAAATGGATGGATGGATTTTCTTTTCTTTTTTTAATTTAAAGTCAAACATGCTGATGGCAGTAGGTTTACTTAACATTTGTCTGTGATAAAGACTGGAAGACTTGTCAGGAAAGTTGATCTAGATGCTGCAAAATAAACTGCAGTTTTTAGAGTAAAGCTTTTCCAGAGCAACTATATTTTCAGCCTGCACTGAGGTATAGCATTTCAGAGTTACAACTCTGTGAATAACAAGAACACACGAGCTTGGGCTTAGTGTCTTCAGGTCTCCGAGAACGTGCAGAGGGGACCAAATCAGAAACTTGACCTGAACCCAGAAGAGCATCTCTGCAGAGAGCTTAAAATGACTGATTTGATCTGTTTGAGCGTTAGTGCTTCTGCCAAAGAGATTGAGAAAGACTTCCAGGAAACATGCGGGCCAAAAGTGTGGGAGATTTTCCAAGAAGACTTAAGGCTGTCATTGCTGAACCTATTCTTCACTCAAATGCAACAAAAAAAAAAAAAATCTGTTTTTGCATTATGATTGTGGAGTATTGTGTTTAAAAGGTTAGGCAGAAATGATGCACACCTTTACACGTTTCCACTTTGCCAAACTGAACTGAAATCATGTCAGTTCTCCAACATCTTAACTTAGCCTAAAGAAAAAAGTTAGCTTTTGTGATGCTGCGTATGTGCAATCATTATTAGTTACACCTGTGTCTGTTGCAGTCATTCTGCTGTGGTCAGTGTGTGGTGTCTACATTAACTTTACCCTCTGTGGATGCTATGAAAGCCAARAGAGGACACGCTTAGAAATGTTTTTTTTTCTGAATGTTGTCTCAGGAAAATCATTTTTTATCTCATTTTAAATAACAAAGCATGTTTTTTCAAGATTAGAGTTTAAAATGTTCAGTCATTGCAACATAGAAAAGTGTCTTTTTTGTTGCTTTGATAAATAGAAGTTACTTCACACACATATATATGTATCAGAAAATGTTCTCCATCAAAATCATGAAAATCATGTTGAACCAAACTAAAAACGGTACAAGAGGCGTTCATCRCTGATCAACTCATTGCTGTTCTGGATCATGTCCAAGTCAAGACAGCAGATCTGTGTGATGAAACTGGATGTAACACAAGAACCAGTTAGCACCATAACCTTCATGTTATCTTAAAAAAAACAAAGCCTGTTCTCGTTGAATAATATCTCATTATCTTGAGAAAACAAAACGTTGTTTTCTCTCGATGATGAGATAAAATTTAGCCCGGTTTTCTCAAGATAACAGAAAAGTCAACTTGTGATTTTCGGCCTGTCACATCAAAATGAATTGTAGTGAGGACGGCTGTTCCCAGCTTCTGTGGTGGTGCTCCCAGCGCCAAAAGAACATAAACATGGACAAGTTTTCAGGAATTTGTCAGTTCCTACTTCTTGTGTCGCTCGCTTGTGGATGCGCCTTTGTGTCAGTTTCATCTGTCTCCTCTATTAGATTAGTGCGCATTATCCCTGCTGTTTTCTGTCTCAACCAAAGAAACAAGAGATGGAATTAAAATACTCTGGGAAAATTGAAGCTCTCGGCTCACTATGACAGATTATTTGGATTTCTGCTTCTGATTTCCTCCGTGAATTGTTGCGCTGTCTTTGATAGGAAACGCAAAACTACTTTGAACTCTGAAAATTGTCTGCTGCTGGAATTTAAAACAAACGGCTGCCTTTAGAAACAAATTTCTCACCACCACAAATGACGACAGACAACTGGATGTAAGACATGCATATTAGCACTTCAAATTAAACCCATTTCTCCTGAACTAATGTGAYCCATTTGGTTTCCCGAACCGCTTTTGCGGCTCTTCTGTTTGGTAAGTAATGCAGAAGAAAACACTGGTGCTTTGTGAGTTTTATAAGAGAAAGCGGCAGTGTTTGTACGAGAAGGGGGCAGAGCGCTTATGGGAGGGCATTCAACTTAACTTTTTTTTTTTGTGTGTGTGCCGTAGGCTGTAACAGTCCAAGACTGATTAGCATGAATGCACCTCTGGAAACACGTCAAAAAAAAAAAAAAAAAAGCCCACAGATCTACCCTGAGGCTGCTTTTCTCCTCCCCCTGTGTCTGTTCCATACATACATAACTTTAATCAATGTTATGTGGCCCCCTCATTACTCTGGTCTTCCGGCCGTGAGTATCTGAGAGCGCTGGTGAGTGATGTTGCGTGTGTTGGGCTAATATGACTATAAAAGGTTGGGACCGCAGAGCTTTTACACTAATCCGAGTGCAGACTCGTTTTTATTAGCCAAGCCTGTCTGTCTTTAACTCTCTGTGTGCGTCTGAGTGTGGATGGTACACAAAAATAAAGGCAAAAGAAAGAGACCAAAATAAAACTAAAGTCACATTACACTCGCTGAGCCTTGACTGTCGCTGTGATTTAAAAAAAAAAAGGTTTTATTGGTGCACGAAGTTTAAAGGCTATACTTAAAGTGATGTACTATCAGTAAGTAAGAGCCACTTCATAGGCTGAATTACCACAAAAGTGGTCTGTGTGTGTGTGTGTGTGTGTGTTCAGCAAAGTGGCGTGTGTGGCCCTTTTGTCACGGTGTTAAAAGAAACAAATGACCTCACTCCTGCGTGGACACATGTAGACTCGCTTTGTGACCAAGAATGGTCAGAACTGAAGTCGTACATTCTCTCATAACATAAACTCTGCTTTAGACATGGTTTTACAAAGACAAACAGAAAAATGAAGTTATTTAGATTTTTAATGACTTACGTCATACTGTTGTTTTGGAAATTTAATTTGTGTAAAGATGTTTTCAAGTTCAGTTGGGGAAAAACTGTTTTGGTTTCAAGAGAGGAAAAAAACGGACATACCTTTTTTTTGTAAACTTGTCACTTTGTTCTGTTAGCCTGCTGATAAAAGGAACACTAACTTTACAACATGTCTCATGCTTCTGATGACGAGTTCAACAAAACATCTCAAACACTTAAAACACAGGTATAAATGAGTAGTATGTAAGTAATTCCAATAAACTGACAATTCTAATTTACAACAAACATTTATTTAAAAGGGTAATTTTGACTTTTTCAAAGTTTAGTCTTGTGAATTTGTTGCCAACAATCAGTGTCTTACCTGCAGTAGATAGTGAACATCATCAAAATTTTCTCAGTTTGAAGAATTAAAAAAAATTGAACAAAAGTCAAGCTAATTAGTCTGAATGGGGTGATCAATGCTAATATTTCTAATGAACTTGTTTTTGGAAACACATATCAAAGAACAAAACAGGAAGAAAATAAAAGTTTGACTTTATGAAGCTTGTAAACAGAACAGCCTTTGGTGTTTCCTCAGATCCTGTAAAGCTGGTCTGTGTTTTACTCAGTACCGATAATTTCTTCTTCTCCATCTTTATGGTAAATTAACAGCACAGTGTCATGAATATTTTTGTCACACAAGCAGACATAAACACAGATGATGTTGTGATTCAATATCCTGCATTGTCAACTTGTAGGCCCCATCTACTACATAATCCACAAACAGAAACATTTATCACAAATCTAGTTTTCAGTCAGTTACAAAGTTTAATATAAGTGCAAAGTATTAGAACAGTTTTAAATGAATGAGCAACCCATGCAATCTTGAACAAGCTTCCTCCAAATTTTTGTGCAACAGAAAGGATCTGTGAACTTTTGAGAAAACACAGTGTGTGCTTCCCACATCACTTACAGCCCACTGTGCTGCTCATTAATTCTGGCTGTAAATGATGCAGTTAATTAAAGATGATTTTTTTTGTTTCTCCAGCTGACAGATGGTGGGAAAGCAGCTAAAGGTGGGATTGCTGTGGGAGACATGGTTCTCTCCATTGATGGCATTTCAACAGAGGGCATGAACCACCTGGAGGCTCAGAACAAAATCAAGAACTGTGCCGGCAACCTCAGCCTCACTCTGCAGAAGTAAGACACAAACTCACACTTAGAGTTACCTCTTTTTTTTTTTAACTGAAAGCAAGGAGTGTCATTTTACAACAAATATATGAGCAGTTTGAGACTGTAATGGTGGCAACAGGATCTACACTTCTTTTTAAAAAAGCACGTGACCCATTTCTGCAGGATATTTTCCCTTCCCGACATCCTCTACTCAGGCAGATGTTCGTTGTTGCTGCAGGAGTTAAATGTTGACACATTGACAACATTAGTTCTGCCTGACGTTTTGTTCCCTGATGGAAGGAAGAACAACTGAAATGATAACAGGAGCATCAGACATGTGGCTACACACCTCCTCCCTGAGGCATTCACTTCACCTTTTTTTTGGTGGAATCTTGTACAGTACAGCTGATTTATTTTAAGGGTTTCTAGTTGGTTCTCATGTGGTTTGAATTGTCTGGATCTTTGGCAGCAACAGCAGACCTGTGTGTTTTTACTTAAAGACTGTGAGACGGTCAAGGCTCTGACACTTGTGCTTTTGGATGAAAGGTAAAAAAAAACGAGTTAAACACTTCAAGGAGTTAATTGAGAGGATATTTTACCTGATATAGACTAAATTAACAAGTGTTCTTTGTTGTGTTTTTGTCACTTTGCCTCATTTTAGCCCAACTGAGCTCAATTTATAAACTGTAAATGATGACGACCTAAAAATGTTCAGTTTTGGCAAAGAGACTGAAAACACATATATTTATTAAATATCACATGACTCTTTGTAAGTCAGTGTGTGAATTACTGTTGGTCAAAGACATCTATCATCTAGATTTTTTTCTTCATGATGAAGGAAACAAAAGTTGGATATATTGCCTGGCCAAGGACACCAATGAGAAAAGCAACTTGTCAAAATTGAGGCTCTTTTTCAAACAAATGACCAAGTTTTTAAAATCTGGATATGTTTTTAAACAGCAGTGAAAAATAAAGGAAATMAATGTAGCCTCGGCAATTCCAAGAATTCAGAATCCAGTGTAGACCTACTTTATAAACTTGATACACCACTGAAAACTCAGACCTGCTCAGTGGCACTTCAGCAGAGGACACACAGAATGTGACCCATCACACTGAACAAAAGATTAAGTCACAAAGTGGTTTGTGGAGAGATAAGCAGCTATAGTGCATTAGTTAAAATGTTTGCTCCATTCGCATTTTGTCAAAATAGAATGAATGAATACCTTATCTATTTAAAGGAAACAATCTTAATGAGTTTTTAAGCCTTTTTGAGAAGTAGCTACAAAAACATGGTTTTCAGCAGAAATTTTTTTTTGTCAATTTCCCTGAGAGCTAGTGAAGGTTTTTTTCTTTCAAGCTGGAAAATCTTAATATCTAAATACTCTCTGACATTTCCACAATTACAATTTTATTCATATTAATAATTTTTTTAAATAAGCTTTTTTTAGACAATCTTGGGATTACCTGGCGTAAGGTGCAGTTTTGTTTCTTAGCTAAAATGAATACAAATGTGCTGCATTTTTAAAGTAATATTCAAATAAACCATTTGTATGTGTTTAACCCAAAAGCTGGCATTTTGTATTAAACAGGCCTCTGATCTTGTGACATCTAATAATTTTTTACCAGTTTAGTTTTAGACCACAAGAATGCATTTTTAAAACAAAACAGGATTTTATAGATCAGAAAGCTGATGTTAAATCATATCAACTCTCTGAGCTTTCTCTTTTCCTTTTTTATGGTTTAAAATCAACTAAGTTTACAGAACAATTAAGGGAAAAAAACGTGGTTGCATGCTTAGTTTTCTGTGTGGCATTTTCTGGCACTTTGATAAACTTTTTGTATATTCACAGTGCTAAGTTGAGGTCAACATCTGGACTGTAATGGTTTTACACAGTGGAACAAGCCGATCTGTTCACTCATCTATGTTAGTTTTTTATAGTTATCTCTCTGTTCTGTTCTTTTTTTCTTCTTACCTGCACGTTTTGGTTGGGAATGGTACTGTTTTACATAGCATTAGGAATGAAAACAGAAAACAGACTAAATGTAACAGTTGGTGTGGTGATATAAAGGAAACAAGAAAAGAAAGGAATTAGAAGTAAAATCGTATCTACAGGAAATGTTTGAACTATAAATAAATCCACTATAAATAAAGTTTGCCCTGGCCGTTTAGGAACAATGAACTATCTTGGCACTCAATCTCCTCCAAGTCAAAAGCTGGAAAAAATGTGAATTAACTCTAAATGCATGATTGCAAATACCAGAGCTGCCAAGGTAACCATCACATACCAAACTTTATTTAGCTCTTTGGGAAGCTTTTTAAGTTCACTGAAGCGCATGATGTCAGAAGATCATAATAAAAAGGCATTTTTTTAAAAGGAAAATAACATTGACAACATTTTGAAAAAAGTACAAACAAAAATGTACAATGCTGCGATGAACAGTTGGTGAGATCTGCAACAGGAAGGATGACAAATGGGAAAACCTGCATGTCATCAGAGCATCAATTCAACGGCTAACAACAAAGACAGTAGCGAAGAATCAGGGGTTTCTTTTGGTCATTTTGAGTCACCATGAGAGAGACAACAAAGAGTCAGAGTGTAAAATATTTCTTCAAGAACTTCTCCCCAAAAAAGCAACAGGTGCCACCTGAGCACATCTATTGGCCAAACAAATGATGCAGACAAATAATCAAACATGAAGAACTGATAATGAAACTCAAGAAAACCAAACCAGTTAAACAAACTGTGGTATTTTAGAATTCATCAAAGATCAACTCAATGAATCAATTAGAATAAAAAGAGAAGCTTGAGACTAAGTAAATCTTAGTTTTTTGTTTTACCAAACACTTCAACCTTGCTTAAATTTATGAATGTGCTTTACATTATTTTGACAAAACTCTTTATTTTGGTTGGAGATCTTTGACAGTTTCTGTCAAACTGAGACTCTTGTTGCTGCAGCTCTTGCCCAAAAAAAAACAAGAAAGAAAGAAAGTTGAAAGCAGCCGACAAAAGCAATGGCAGAGAGATGAAAGAGAGAAAGAAATTTAAACAGTAATGAAGATGAAGTCGACCCATTTTGGATCAGCTCAGTTCACATCTGTAAACTATAGATCACAATAATCGACAGCAGCGAGCGAGAAGCTTAACACATAAATACTCTTTGTTTTGATTCAGTTTACACCGTAAAGTTTTACTGCTAGCAAATGTGTTTTAGTTTCTGGGAACTTCTTTTTCTTTTTTTAATGAATTGTCGATTTGAATTCTGTTTGAACAGACCAAAAAAATCTGCCAGCATGTTGTTTGTTAAACAGTTTGTTTACTTTTCACAGACCAAGAAGTCTGGGAGACACATGTGGAGCACACGTGTCCATAAAATACATACAGCTTTATCACACAAACACACAGAGCGGTTTGTGAAGGGCTTCAGCAACAGTTAATAAGACTCTTTTATTTACAAATAAATATTTAGTCTGAACTGTAGTTAAAAGTAAAAACAAAACAAATCCATCACAGCTGTTTATACGCTGAGATAACATCTTTTTATTCTTTATCATCTTTGATCCTTAGTCAAAACAATATAACATTCATAAGAAAATAAACCGACACATTATTATTATTTTTAATGAAACCTATAGAATATAGTTTAACTTTAAACATGTCAGGAGAACATTTCCTCCTTTTTGATGACCTTCTCCTGGAGTAGTTTCATTGTTGCGTAATCACAAAGTTTCAACACTTTAATTATCCTAGTTAGCAATTTATTATCCTATTTAGATTCTAATGCATGTTCAAGTATTCAGTTTAACCAATTATTCAGGTTTGCAACAAAATGGCCTTTGTATTTTACTGTTTTCTTTTTGTTTTTGCTTCAACTACTTTCATCTGGCTAAATGCTTTATTCCCTACTGAAGTCATTTAGAAGCCCAGGAGTATTTAGTTGGTACGTGTGAAAGTGTGTGTTTTGAGCACAGTCCTAAAAATCCACAGTTTGATGGTGTTAAAAAGTACAAACTGAATTACACTATACATGATGTGCTGAGCAAGTATGCGATCCCTTTGTTTTTATCATTTTGGAGATTTCAGACTGTTGCAAGAACTTCTCTGTTGTTGAGTCACTGAAAGTATAAAAGTTGGATCCGTGCAATAAGTCTTGAGGTAGAATCTCGCTGGGCTGCAACTTTTGGGCACTTGTTGGTGATAAAAACATGTAAGACTAGAAGCACTCGGAGAGTGCAAACCTCCACCAAGACCAATGTCCCCCATCCTGTAAGAGTTAATGTGCAAAAGCAGAGATGGAAACACATTTGCTGAATAAGTTCTGACTTAGTGAACATTTAAGCAGGCAGTATGCACAGAATTTCTTCTTGGTGGAGTCCAATGTGGAATAAAAAACAAAAGTCAGACTCATCATCCGACATTATTCAACGTCAAACTAGTGTCAGATTAAGCTCCTAAGTTTTCATCAGTCACATTTCACCATGTAAAATGTCTGTTTTATCCCCTTGAATGAGTTTGTAATGGTTTGACTCTCTTTATAAAGTGCTTCCTGGCTCCCCCCGTCTCCAAACTTTGAGACCTGGCAGCTCTCTTGCGAGAAACTGTTTTGATTGGTTGTTTCGGAAATGTGGTGTGTTTGAGGAAATGGGAAAAATAGGTTTCATGGTGCAGTCACGCACTTCCTGGTCACAAAACCTTCTGTAAATGCGCATATTATGGCAAAAATTATTCATCATTAAATGTGTTTTAACATTACTTTTATAAAGTTTGAAGTCCGTGCTGTCCAATCCAGCCCACTGTTTTTACAGAAGCCCTGTGAAAGCATCACAGCTTTGCCGATCACAGAGTGTTAAAAGAAAATAATAAATCCTGTATCCGCATCGTGATCCGGAACATCACCAAAATTTAAAAGTTTGTTCCTTGGCCTAGTACCCACATGTGGTAAAAATGTAATGACAATCCGTCCACAAGTTTTTGAGTAATGTTGTCCACAAACAGAATGGCGGGCAGACAGACAGACATATGTGGCCGAAAACATTACCTCGCCCTTGGCAGAGGTAAAAATATGCAATTTTTTACTCAGGCTCAAACATGAGTTTTTTTTTCAAACTGGTGACAAAGTTGGCACCAACATTTGCTGAGAATTGAGATGGCCTACATATCACTACATATCAAGCAAATGTTGCAACTTACACAAGGACACTGGGAGCCCCTGCACATGTTTAGACAATTTTGCAATTCCATCACAAATGCAGTTTTGTGATTTGTTAACTGCATCCCAGAGATGCTACCTTCACATAACCTCAATACTATGGAAACACAATATGTGCAACAATGAACCTTATTGCTGCACAATAACAGCGCTTGAGCTCATTGTTATGGTTTACATACTGTAGGCCAGCATGTKCTCTGGAATCCCGTAGAATTTAAATTTGCTCCAAGGGGATTTCCTGTTCGCACAATTAACTGTGCAGCAACTGACGGGCATTTCGCTGTTTTAAACAATTTTGATTATAACTCAACATAGAGCGTACCGTTGCCTGCGAGTTGTTTTGCCACACACAAAAAAAGTGACGTTAGCTAACTGGAAGTACGTCATCGCGATTTCATGCTTGCTGTTTTCCTGCTGTGGTGGAGATTAAAACCATCAGTTCACCTCAAACTCATCACTGTTGTTCACAAACACTCTTCATTCATAGAAAACTGTTCTGGATTATATCATTTTGGTGCACTCAAACAATTACATCTTCCATGACAAACACATGCGGGGAAACTCTGACAGAAAGCAAACACACGGGCGAGAATATGTACGTGCAGTGATCAGTCATAAATACAAATCTCAAGCAGCTGTCAGAGTTATTTTGAGTCTTAAAGTGGACCTGAGGTGCAGGCACAGGGCTGGCTGAGGGAAGTTTACACAGAGMCGTGGGTGTACGATTTCACTTTGTTTATGTTGTTGTGCTCTCTGAAAAGAAACAACAGTTTCTGGGCTCTGCTGAATAAAAAAAAGTAAAGAAAATAACTGCACAATGCGTGCTAATTCACAAACCCAGCCCATACACTGCTATACATCACATCTGCTGTTAATGTAGTTATCCTCGGTTTAAAATGAATTTGTGTCCAAAACTTTGAGTTTCTCATCAGAAATTTGAGTCATATATYTAGTTTATTTTTTATGGAAGTGATGAATAAGTTACCTGATGTATCTAACACTGATACTTGATAATCAGATGATTTATTGGTGACTTTGACCCCTACTTTGAAATTGGACCACTATGGATGTTGTGTTTACTTGGATCTGGYCTGCATGCAACAAGAACAGCATGTCTGAATAAGTTCATATTCAAACTCTAATGAGGATTATTGCTGTTTAAATCATTTGTAATGCAGTTTTATTAGTGTTTTTGATCAGTYAGATGTCGTAAGAGCAAAGGTCCTCATCTCTTAGCAGATCCTCTTCACAGATTCTGTGTGCAGCTGCCATTGTCACTTACGTGGTTGTGATATTTGCCAAAAATGTTCTGAAGCCCAGAGAGCTAAACTAGTCCCACCTGTTTCTGTCCTTTACTGATGTTTCAAAGTTGCCAGAGATCATCTAAAAAKGATAGCTGTCATCTTTGGCAAGGCCCATATTGAATCCACTGGTAATATGGTTTTAACGCCAGGAGAACAGAAATCTGACACACCTGCCTCTGCTTGTCTCTTCAGGTCTGTTGTTTATGCACAGAAAATATATATCCCTGGAACATTAGGGTCTGTGAAGGTCTTGCATATTTGTTTATGCTGTTTGACAAATGCAATATTTTTCCATTTTTCATGGGTTTCACTTTTTAATCAGCCAACTTTTTTTAAAGAACGTAAATAAATATGAATATATTGGATGTTAATATGTGCAAAAAATACATTTTTCCACCAGTCCAACAGTTCCCCTTCCTGCTCATCTGTTGAATGTGTTGTGGTTTTATAGAGAAAAGGAAAAGCTGAACAAAGTATATGGTTTTATTAAATATTAGAGCCTTGCACATTTTAAAACTCTTGTCTCATTAGAGCCACAGTTTTATTTGTTCCACCATCATCCTCATCAGAGCTGCAAAATAATAAATTGTGTAGGTAAAATACAAACTGTGCACTGATCATATCATCAAAAGCAACATGAAAACAATAAAAATGTAAGGAATAGTAAAAAAAAAAAACTTAGTTGTACCCATAAAGGACTGATTTCCATTCAGCAGACCTAGAGCCAGATGTTGGATATGAAAACACTTCCTGGTTGGGATCATGATGAACACACCGTCCTTGTACGGAGCTGTAAATTCAGCGTGGTCCTGATTTTAAGCCTGACTTTCTTTCCTCAAATGGCTACATTTTTTTCAATGCTTTAAGAATTTTTTTTATAATTACTATTTGAGCTGGCAGATAGAAAATAAAATAATAAACCATTTTTTAAATTATCTTTCATCCCATAGTGTGGAGAAATGATGTGCGACTCTGTAGAAAGAAATTTTTATTCTTGATTGTGTATTTTAGTTTTGAGAATCATGCAGTACAATAAGACACATGTTGTTATTTTTTTCAGTTTTAATGTGCGTTCTCTTTCGTTATGCAGGCTCAGTTTCCCATATTGTTTCCTCTGCTTAGAGTCAAAGCTGTAAAACTTTAAATTAGATTTTAAAAGGCTATGAAAAATTGCAGTCTTGCCATCTTCTTTTTTATCACCTCATTATTCCAGACATGGTGGAAGGAGTCAGACTGTTTTAGACACTACCACTAAACCAAATCTGTGTTTTAACTCAAAAACAGTATATTTCCTACAACACAAAGTTTCACATCTTTTTAAATGATTCCTTTTTTGAAACTGTTTAAGAAAATTGAAGGTTGTGAAAGCTACTTCATAGTTTTTTATTATTATTGTTTTTATTCAAGATTTACCAAATTTTTAAGGGTGGCCATTGCCCCCACCTATGACCTCCTCTTGGTGCTGCAACTGCCACTGTCCAAACCCGAGAATCTGTAAGGCAGTAGTGTTTTAACTTCACACACCCCATGTTTAATATTTTTATTCAGAGGGATTCTTTTTCACTGCCTTCTTGGCTCATGTTTGTTCCCCCCGCAGCAGTAAAGACCAGCAAGCTGTTGGAAACTTTGCCTTTTTTTTCTCCAGGGTTCCGCTCCACCACTGTGCAGTTTTGTTTAACAAGTTAGCTCCTATAAAATGTGCCAATTTGTTGACGGTACCTCAGGAAACACTGTTGCATTAGGTTTAAGGATTTAATGCCACTTTGTTGCCTTCCTACAATTAACCTGAAATTTCTACAAGAAATCCATAGTTTAACAACAGACTTTTATATAATAAGTTTTTATGCACACATTCATTACGTTACAAACATTTCATGAGTTCAGGTCTGAGTGGGCAACAGATTATTTTTAAATTTAATTACATAAACAGACAAAAATAAATTGTTCTTGTGTGAAAACCTCAGAGGATTGGTCTGTAGTTTAAATTTTATGGCAAAGAATAATAAACACTTAAATCTWACACAAGTTATACTTTGTTATGTCCAAGTTTATGACTGAGATGATTTTAGGTTGAGAAATAAAGAAGTTGTTGTTTTAGTACATTTTTGCAAAGCTAATGCAAGATTCCACACTCAAATGTGTCTGTTGTGAATGATTCTCATCCTTCTCAACYTTTAGCTCAATATCTGTTAAAATAACTAAATTACACTCTTTTGTCTGATAGATGAACTAGATTACACATGGTAACTGCTTTGAATTGTCTTGACCCGTAAAGCTAATCAGTTTCAAACTATGGGATAAATCTTGTGCCAGCGGGAATTGAATTTTAATCGCTCAGATTGAATCTGAATGTGGATTTGAAATAGAATGCATTGGTTTGAAAATAAATTTCACTAAATTGAAACAGAATTTAATTATTTGAAACTGTATTTAAAGTTTTGAATTTAAATTAATTTGCTTTGGAACTGTATTTTGGTTTATTTAAAAAATTCAGTTTGACTACTTTCACTTTCAGTTCCATAATTCAGATTTGTGTGTCCCACATCCTTGTCTCTGAGAAAGCCAGCCGGAGCAATCAAACACAGATCAACAGATTAATGTTTCACTTTGGTGAAGTTTCCCTTCTGTATGTAACAGAGTTGATGCAATCCACCATAAAAGTAATCACTGCAATATTTTATTGCAGTGATTAATTTTACCTATAGAAAATGTTACATTTACATCACATCATGGATCAGTCAGCAGCAGCATCTGGTCAATATATGATCCATGATGTGATGCAAATGTAACATTTTCTGCATACAGGTAAAATTAACCACTGCAATAAAATAACTTTGTCTGTTTCTGTCACTTTTACAGTGGATTGCATCAACTCTGTTACAAACAGAAGGGAAACTTCACCAAAGTGAAACATAAATCTGTAGATCTGTGTTTGATTACTCTGGCTGGCTTTCTCAAGGACCAGGATGTGTGACACAAAAATCTGAATTTTGGAACTGAAAGTGAAAGTAGTCAAACTGAATTTTTAATAAACCAGAACACAGTTTTTAACCATTAAATACAGTTTCAAACCATTAAATTCAGTTTCAATTTAGTAAAATTTGTTTTCATGCACATAGATTCAGTCTGAGCAATTCAAATTCAATTCCTGCTGGCAGAAGATTTATCCCATTGTAAACGAACATTTAAGAACAACTTTTGGAATGTTTCATAAGAATCCATCCAAATTTTAACAAGTTATTTTGCTGACAGACGAACAAGGTTAACTTTAATAGTCAACACTTAAGTTTTAATCAGTGTTATGGTTATACTGGAAGCACTTCATATGTGTGTTGTAAATGAATCTTAACTACAACCACACCAGCGCAATATCTGTCTTTGTCTTTTAGGGTGAAAAACTTGAGAAACAAATTCCTAATCGATGTTCACACAAGAGCTGTGGTGGTGTTGTGTCTTTAATCCAGTKTACCTAAATGGGAATTGTTAGTGGAAGGAAGCAGACACAGTTTTACCAGTTTTCCCTTCTGTCTGGTCAGTGTCAAAGCTTCTTTTAGARTTTTATCTGATGTCAGTCCCACTGAAAAAAGGCCCGCCAAGGCCTCTGCACAGCTATGGGAGGTGATAGATAAGGTGTGTGGAGAAAAAAAAAGACACTTGCATAGTGATAAATTCTCATTGGCTTAGACCTCTGATAAATTTGCATAAAACAGAAGTCTGACTAATCACAGCACTAGATCTGAGACTGATAATGTCAAGCAGACTGAGCTTCCAGGTCTATTTAAAACCTTGTCTTGATACAACAAGACACCAGTCAAGTCAAACCATCTGTCTTTTTTTTTCTTTTTCTAATGAGGTGCAGACAACACAATTTATTTAGGAGAACTGAGAGGGGCAGTGTTCGTTTTCAGAAATGACCCCTGCTCCCRTTTTAGATGTCATTGCTTTAAATTTTAACGATTCCCATTTTTTCCCCAAAACGTATTTCCAGCAGCAAACTCGGGAGGAGGGACAAAAGATGAAAGGAGACAAAAGCATCCAAGCGCTGCCAATAAATAATTCACTTTGACAAATTAAGACTGGATTTTCTGAACAGCAACTGGGGCAGAAAAATTGAAGTCTTTTCAGAGTGCTTTAAAGCTAAAAATAAACCTGGGTAAATGGACTGTGTGTGGGTCTGTGTGAGCTTGCTTTCATAAAAGTGCGTTTGCAGCTCAGACGCTATGAATAAATTGGTCCTAGTCTGTGTTATTGCACTCCCCCACTTAATTTTCCTGGACTAACCTGCCTGGCTGAAACTACTGTCACCACACACAACATCACTCTGTGTGTGTGTGTGTGTGTGTGTGTGTGTGTGTGTGTGTGTGTGTGTGTGTGTGTGTGTGTGT
>NW_013952667.1:500991-508515 GCF_001266775.1 Austrofundulus limnaeus
GTGTGTGTGTGTGTGTGTGTGTGTGTGTGTGTGTGTGTGTGCTCACATTTGGTAATTATCCTTTGTCCATTCACTGCTGCTTTTATAACTGTAGGTGCTTTACCATTGTCAACCCAGAAACACCACAAAACTCTGACAACATAAAAAGTCTTTCAGTTTTTTGATATCACACCATTTGTGGATGTGTGCTTATAATTGCACTTTTTTAACTGAAAGCACAACCATTGCCATTTGATTTTGGGTGGGTGGTGGTGGTGGGGGGGTGCTCACTGGAGAAACTAAAGGCATTTTAAGGCACAGTCCTGGGAACATTGTTCAATGCTGTCATTTGAGTAAAAATAGACTCGAGATTAAAAACAAATACACAACAAAGAACACAGATCAGACATAACGGCACATGTGGCTTTATGGAAGATGAAGAGCTAACATGTGTCTTTTCTTTTTTAGTTCGTGCATAAATGCAGTAATGCAACTCTTGTTTACACAGTCATTTATACAACTAATGTAAAGTAAAATAAATAAAATATTGCAATGAAAGTTTACGGCACAGCTGTTAAACTGTTTTTTAATTAATGGAACTAAAATGTTAGATTTATAATTTCCTCATTTACGTGGCATAAGAGCCTGTGTGAGGTCACTTGCCTCTGATTTAACTCACACTCTTGCTTCCAATTCTTTTCCAGCTGAGTGTGTGACTGCGACACGTTTCCATGTTGGTGTTTTCCACTTATAGATACAGTGTAAGAGCGGCAACGGCAGACAGGGATGACGTGGGTTGTGTTTGAAATTAGCTGCTTGATACCCCAGTGTTCCCCTTCATACCTCGTCCACCAGACATATTTCCATGCCGTCCGATCTGTAAATGTGAGCTGTTCTCAGATAAGCTCTGGAGGACTATTTACAGTGTAGTGTGTCCATGGAAACTTGAAGGGATACAAGTGATGTGGTAATGGTGAAACAGAAAGGAACAATGAGGTGGGGTCTTTCAGTCAGCAACAGCTTTGAGATTTTGGTATTTACTTTGCCTTAGGTTGAGTCTTTGTGGCAAAAGATGGTATATTTACCAAAAAGCATCATTTTACTTTATTAAAATAAAACCTTTATGACTGAAAAGTCCATGTTTCCCCTTTAAATTGGGCCACATTTGCAAGGAAAATGCATTTATGGGTTGAGCAGCACAGTATTTGAGTTATGCCACAAAAAATCTTGCCAAATCTTCTCTAACTATATCAAACAGTTCTGTTATATATAACAATATATAACAATTCTGTTACTGACTTTTGTTTTGTGTTATTTACATTAAAGTCTGAAGACATGAAACATACTGGCAAATTAAGATTTTGTTTTCATTTAAAAACAGGGACAATGCCAACCAATGTGGTTGTGTTGGCCAATCTGGAACAAACATCACACAAGGGCTGATACCACAAGTATTTAATAAAGTTGAAGTCAGAACAGTTGGCAGGCCATTCCATACTCTTTACCTTCAAAATCTGGGTTATTTAACATCTCATTGTAGTATTTGTGGTGCTGAGTGATGTCTTGGGTTTTAGAGTTTGGGCCCAGATTGGAGCTATGGGCTGAGGCCCACACAGGCCACACCCTTCGATGGCTGTAGGCCACTCATGCGAAATAAGATGGCCTAGTCTACAGATGACGTATGTTTGTGTGACCTTGGTGATAAGTTTTATATCACATGCCTTCAGTTGTCTTTTCATGGTATAACTTCACAAAATTCAGTACTATTAAAAAATGTAACACAATAAAAAAAACAATGATTTGGCAAGCAATGGGAAGAAAAACAATCTGCCATTAAAAAATGAAGAATCACAATAACAGCTCAATTAATTCTGGGATCTTGTCAACCATGGCAAACACTCAGATTCAGACTAATTTTTCAAGGTTTTGTCAGCCGCATGAGCCAACTACGAATTGGGACACCCTACAGTGCAGTGCCGACAAATGCGCCCAACATCAGCTGCAACCTTTAAATTGAGACACAGCCATTGAAGTGCAAATTGGCTGCTCACAGGTGCTCACAATCAGGCTCCAATCAAGCATGTAATTGACAACACCAGGAGTTTCAAAAGCTCAAAACATGAAGCAATAGCAGAAGAAAAATGAAACCATAGAACATGTTATAAAAGAATGTCAGAAGTACAAACAAGAGAGACAGTTTATGATAAGACAGTTTAGAAACATTAAGGAAATGTTTGACATAATAGACACATTACAAAGGAATTTAGGGGGCAAAATCATGATACGATTTTTGAAAAAGACAAAATTGTTTAACAGAATTTGAGTTTGATGGTATTTTTGTATTATTTATTTGTTTGTTTATTTTTTATTTTTATTTATTTATTTATTTTCTTTAGATAGATAGCTTTGAAAATGTAAAAAGAAATGCAATAATAGTAGTAGGATACAAATATTAGTGAAATCATCTTGAGCCACACTCCTTACCAGTAGGTGGCGGTAATGCACACCTTCAGCCTATTGCCAACCACCATCAAAACAACACAACAAGAAGAAGAAAAATCTGTTTGGCATTGGCAAAGAAGTCTTGGCAAGTTTTTCATAAGCACAACCTGTACTCAACTCCCCCCTATCAATTTTAGCACCATTTAATGATAAAAACAGGCTTTCCACAAGAAGGACATAATCAACCAAAATTAATTTCTTTATTTTTTTTTGTGCTAACATAAAGCATGAAGAATGAAGCATTTTCTTTTCTTTACCCAAATGGTAACTACCAAACGTCTGGAAATTACATTTGAAATAGTGTTTTTCTAGACCTGCTCCTACACAAATTGTCACTTAAGATCATGTCATCATCACGTTGAAGGAACACAGTCACAGTATCACCAACATTGTTGGCAAGCCCACGGGGAACAAGAGTCGGACAGAAAAGGCCAAATGAGTATCTGTATCTGCAGACCGATGTGTTTTTTAACCACGGMAGGAGTGTTGGTTCAAGTTTGCACGGCTGAAGGACGTGCACCTCCCTGAGGAAGGTTCCAGAGAAGCTGCTCTGAAAGGAATGCATGACTGCTGACATTTGCATGTCTTCAGTTACTGCACAGTTTACTTACCTCTTTTATTTATGTTTTTCTCTGCTGTAGTACGTGTACTCAAATTACAAACCATATTTTTTTGTAGTTAAATCAATTAACTTCATTTATGTAACTTGGTACTTGTAATACTGAAAATATAATCTTATTTGTGTAGGTTTTGCTGCTGATGTTTTAGTTATTTTTCTTAAACAATCAAGCATGTTTTGGCATTTATTAAAATCCATGTCAAAAGATGAAAACTGATCTCAGTACAGATATTTGGCTGAAGTACTGAGGTAGTATCTCTTCTAAGTAAATGTATTAATATGTGGAGAAACATGCATTTTCCTTCAAATACGTTAACAGAGCAACATGCATCAAACACCACATTTATGACTTTATAGAATGAAGACAGCTGTATTAAAACCACATTCCCAAACTCTAGCAACACAAATTTCTTTCTTTTTTTGATGCACCAGGCCAGGTGAGAATCTGTTTCTGTCACATATTATGACAGAAACCTCTTCTGGTTTTATTTCTGAGAGCTCAGGTTCAAGTTGTAATTCAGTGTGACCCTCATTTTTTTTTCTTTACCTCAGCAGTATTAAAATTGTTTGACAGCATGGCTTCCACAAATATCAGTAAATATTTTGTAAGCGCTGGTGTAACTTTACCCAAATTATGTAGTCACCATTTTCTATAAGGAAATTGTTTATGTGAAAAACAAAGTAAAAAATAATTCAAGTGCTTTCTTTTTCATCCTTTTCCCCCCAGGACCTCCAGTGTTTGTAAACCCCCTCCTGTGGCCCCAAAGGTACTGCAAAATTACTTCCATAGCACTATATATATATNCCCTTACATTATACAGTACTGCTATAGATTTGGATATTTTTATTCTTAAGTGATTTATATGAGGTTTCCATGACAGCTTTTCATCGATAATGACACCCAAAAACTTCACCTCACTGACTCTACTAATCTCAACACCCTCAATTCTTAGCTCTGATCACATGCAAATTTTTGCCTAATATTTCTTAAAACAGCTAAATTTGAGCCATTTGAAGTTAGCTGTGGAAGCCATCTTGGATTTTCAAATCAAGAGTAGTTTAGTTGTTTTTTTTTTTGCATGTGCCCCCCTAAAACAACATATTGGCCACCCCTGTGCCACCCCATACAAAATGTGTAGCTCCGCCCCTTTTTAAATATGGCCAGACAGCAGAGATGACGCCTGGAAACAGGAACAGAAAGTACAAATCTGCCACCAAACACAAACAGAAGACAAGTGACAAGTCTTACAAAAAACATTTTAATACTTTAACTGTTTTCCCCGTCATCATCATCATCATCATCATCATCATCATCATCATCATCATTCAGAAATATTTCAGCGGTCGATCAGAGCGGAGGGGGAGCCGAATATTTAGAGTCCTTTGGCTGCAGCTCCCCTCTCGCCCAGCTCTGACGCTCAACTAGAAATGCTCAGAGAAGTTTGTCAGCGTGTGTGCGTGTGCGATTGTGTGTTTGTGTGCGCACGAGAGGCGAGTTCAGGAGGTCGGTGAAACGACGGCGAGGCAGAGTGGAAGTCATTCAGAGTGTTTCGCTTCATGCTGAGGAAGAGCACGGACATTTCAACAAGCTCACATATGAAGCTGCATCCGCCTGGAGTGGCACACGAGAATATAAAAATATAAAAAATAAAAATTAAATCAAAAGAAGGCTTTAAATAAAGTGTGTGCATGTGTGTGTGTGTGTTTGTGCGAGTACGTATGTGTGTGTTTCTGCAGGAAGACCGGGAGCGGTTCACAGGATCAAGTCCCACCCAGAAACATCCATGTGTGCTGTGGAATAAAATATCTGTGGATTTATCTGCTTCTTCATCCTGCAGGTCGCCGGGCATGATGGGAAATGTAGTTTAAAGCACGCGTCTCGCCCACAGGACACAGTGGAGACATTTAAAGAGGAGGAAGCACTTCTACTTAGAGAGGTATGGCTTACACCTGTGGGTCCAGACTGAAGTGTGTGAAGGCAAATGTTTATGTGTGTGTGTCAGTGTGTGTGTGTCTCAGTAAGTGGATCGGCTACATTGAGGTCAGGGTCCATCAGTGAGGAATGTAAACTTTCGAAGCCATTTGTCTTTAAATAGTGTACTGTATGAGTCATCACACACACACACACATATATATATATATATATATACACACACATACAGTAAATCAATAATTCATACATTCATAAATTTTGAAAAATGTGTACGTATTTAAAATACTGTGTAGATTGTTTTACCGTGTGACTATTTAAGCATGTTTTTATATGATCGTAAGCAATTATAATACTTTAATTTATTTTATGCAAAGTTCTTGATTTCATTATTTTAGCACATAAAGAAGCATGGATAGTCATCACTGAGTGTATTTTTTAGATATTTGCACCCTTCTGAAACAATCTCATACAAATGTTTTGCTGCATGTTTGCTGAATTAATTGATTGTGAAATTCAGTGTCAAATGTTGATGTCTCCCCGTCAAGCCTTAAACTACTATTTATTTCATGAAATACTAAATTGGACAAATACATATTCAAACATACACTGGGGGACATCAGCATTGTGTGATTTAGTTTGTTTTTGTGTGTATTTGCATGCTTTTCTCTCATATTGTTAGGGCGACAGAGCAGACATCATTAAACCAGTAGCCATCACCCATCCATCTCCTCCACATCACCCCCAGCCTCATTGCTCTGTCCCCTACAACAAGGTCCCCAGACCTTATGGGGGCTGTCCGTCACAGAGTGACTGCCCTCCCCCACCTTTCACCACCGTCATCCCTTCCCCATCCTCGGCCTTCACTCCCGCCTCCTCCCATGGTCCTCTTCCTCCTCCTCGGCCCCCATCCCCACCTCCGTTCTCTTACCCGTCCTCTGCCTCCTCCTCCTCCTCCCCAACGGTCCTGGTTCCACCCCAGCCGTCAGTGTATAACACGCCGATCCACCTGTACTCTGCTGAGAATGCATGTGAGGTGGCCATGGGGCAGATGCGGGGCCTGTTGGAGAGTCAGGGTGGAATCGTACCGCTTCAGTTTAACGGGTGAGTGGAGGCTGTCCTAAACGTGATAAATATTTAATATTCCATATTTCTGTCCCTAGTTTTCTCTTCTTCAGGCTGTCAAGATCTTTACTTACTTACTGGCTTCATCCACTTTTACCTCTGAAGTATGTCGAGTTAAATACTTCCTCCCAAATTTAAACTGGGAACTTTTTGTATCTGAAATCATCCCTTAAGTTTCTTATCAAACCGAATAACCTTCTTTGTTACTTTGTCACAGCAAGATTTTGTTCATTATGTTTATTGCCATAAAACAGTTTGAAACAAAAGGTTAAGACAATAGTTCTCAAAAACATATGTTATGAAAACTATAATCATTGGGAAGTTATRTGTTTGGCTAATTTTGTTTTAAGCATTAACACTGTTTGAACTATGCAAGACCAAAGTGATCTGCTATTGTTCTAAAACAGCATCAGTCATGAAAACAAAAATCAGAGATTTATACAAAGCTCATGGATAAAACGTTTCCATTCTAATCAGTATAACATGACACGATTATTTATATACTGTATAATTAAGTGACTATACTGGATTACTAATAGCATCAGTGGCTATGTGTAGCATTTCCTACAGGAATGTTCTTAATGTATTTGGCAAAATAACCATATAATGCAACTTTGATTGCATTGTAAGTGTTTATTTAAAAAAAGAGTTGTTTAGGTCAGCAGTGGTCTATTCAGGTTTTGGACCCACTGGAACAAACCATTAGGCTGTCAGTCTGACAGGAACTAAGTTGTATGCCTCCAAAATAAGGTTGTTCAAACAACTATCAAAAAAAAGTAAATGTGCTTGATAATTTATCTTTTTTTACACAGAACCCTACTTCAAATGAGCTGAACTGTCAATGTAATGAATGATACTTAATCCCACCTTTATATCTAAATTGTTTTTCTTTTTTCCATTTTACCATGTTCATCTTTTCTTGCATCATCATTTAGCCCTATAAGCTGCCTGTTCTTGTCTTTGTCATATTAGCAGATCTTGTCTTTTTCTGTTTCGACCCCCCTCTCTCTCTTTCTGAAGGTATAGTGAATAGAACTACTCCATGATGCCTCTGTGCTGTGTATACAAAGCCTGGATTTGTAATCTGAGCTGTCCAGTTGAAACAAATCAGTTCGCAAGTCAATGTTTTAATTCTAAACCCATGGAAATKTACAAAGTTGCTTTTAGATAGATTATAACCTTATCAATAAAGCATATTCAATTTAAATGTGTTTTAATGTTTAGCTTCAAGCTTAAAAAAGTGAATGAAATTTTCTAGTGAATTTTATTTTGTTTTTCTCTGGTCTCTGTTTTTGTTTGTTCTCTGAGCACTTTTTATAAAATGGTTAGTGGTGTCACTCTCCAGTGATCTCCACAACATACAGTAATG
>NW_013952667.1:508696-514292 GCF_001266775.1 Austrofundulus limnaeus
GTTTAAAAAATCTACTTAAACATGAAACTTTGATCTTTCTCTACCTWTTCTGGTTCTATAACTTGCTGTTTTTTCCCCCTTTTTCTCTGTTTGAACTGGCAGTATTTGAGAAATTAGTACATGTACCACAGCCTTTTTTTGTGGAGGGTGGGAGGTCATGTACAAAATTTCACTTACAGAAATAGGTAGGCTAAGCTAAAAGCATTGCCATTAATCAAAGTCTGCATGATTTAGTACAGAGTGTCTGTTCTTGTTAACAAACATGGGCCTACAGAAAAGAGACTGTCACTTAATAGCAGCATGTGAATCCATGTTTGCATCCTGCCTGCATGTTGGCCTGTGTGGTTTGTTTCAGAGGGGAGTTAAAGAAATATTTCAATTTCTATTTTTTTTTTTTATTGTTTTACCTGAGCAACATATCTTTCAGTATCTTTGTTTTACTGTTTCTCTGCTTTTCAGACTAAAGCATCAGTCCCAGTCACAAAGTTAGTCCCTGCAGCATGTTCAGTGTTTGTTTGCAGTTGTGCTCTCAAATGCATGAATTCATCTCAGTTTAATATTAAAGTTTTTCCTATCTATTATTATTAAATAAAGTGCTATGGATTCCATGAGCATTTTTTTTAGTTTTATGATGCACTGTGCAAAAAAAAAAAAAAAAGGCAGGGCAACCTACCATTTTTAATCAGCTTAATTTTCTAAATATGGGACAGTTTTGGGACAGCTGTAAATTTGCATCACAGTAATTAATCTCAATAAATCACGTGCTGCTATAACAGGAACATGTTGAGAGTTGCTCATAAATCAGAGTGATCAGCTTAGTGAAATTCTTAGAGACAGTATATTTATAGGTGATTTATTGACAGGAGGCCTCGGGAAACACTCTGTAGGCATGTTTATGTGTGTGCATGTGTTTGCCCTAAGAGTTGATTTGTATGATGTCCAGATAGTGACAGGCGTCTCAGCCTCCTGTTGCCAAACATGACCTGAGTGTTCATGCATAAACACAAGCTGAACATATTGAGTGTTACTCAGTCTCTCAAAGCTACATCGTATGTTTGCGTAAATCATATTATGTAAGGCATTTTAAAAAACTGGCTTAAGTGGACGTGTTGCCCAACGCTTACAGAATTTTACATGATTCAAAACCACCACCATGTGGTTGAAAAAGGAAATAATTTTTCACGAGTTTAAATTTAACTCATTTTTTTTGTTGTGTTGTGCTCGCAGTAGCTGTMCTTTACAAATCCTTTTTACTTTATTTTGAATATCAAAAGCTGCTACTGATTGGAAACTAAATTTAATTTAATTAATTCCTCTCAAATTAATTATTTTCTGTCCCTCTTCCTGTTTCTCTTCTGCTGTTGGCTCTCCGTTAGTGGACCTCAAAATGTATTTAAGTAAGTCTTATCACAACTGCACTCATTATAAATGTTGTTTTATCTTTTCTGTTCATTACTTTATCTTTATTCCTGCTTCCTTATTCTCTTTGTTTCTGATTTTCAAGAAAACCTCTGCAGCAACCACCAAGGTATCACCACATAAAACTAATTGTGTTGTGACACCTTACTCTGACAAATACATTTTCAGGGTTTATTGTCTACAGTGGGTTCTAGTTTTATTAGTCACCTAACAGTTTTGTTCAGTTTCATATAGTGAAATATAATGTGTTGTATGCATTTAGATTCCTGATTGACATTCAGTGAAAGGTCATTGAGTGAGTAGATGTGAAGTGATGTTTCCTGACTCCATACATCCCTCTCTTCCTCCTTTCCTCAGAGCTCCCAGAAAACATGTTGTGGACACAGACATCCATTTTTATCACGTGCCCACTCACGCCGATGCCAGCAGAAAGCGCATAATGGAGGACACAGAGGACTGGCGTCCACGCACCGGCACCACCCAGTCCAGGTCCTTCAAGATTCTGGCTCAGATCACCGGCACCGAGAACGGTACGACACCTCAGCTCAGTCTTTCATTACAGCATGCTTGTTTTGTGCTACGCTGGAGACGTCAAATTTAGGATTGTTCATGATTTACTAAGTCTGATTTAAATGGTTACTGATGCAACGCTTTCCAGAGAATATAAATTAATTTATTTTGCATTTCTGTTTCAGTTCAAAATGAGGAAGCTGACTCAGCCAAGAAGACAAAGTAAGTGCAAGTTAATAAAAAGCCTTTTTTGCTCCATATGAATGATTGTGACATTTTAAACTTCATGGTTTTTGTTTGCATATTAAATCAAATTTTTTCATTCAAACTGCTCACTTCCATATTACTGTAAACAGAAAATCCTGCATCAAGTCCTTGTGGTCCAGTTCTGACTGTCAAAGTGATGCTGCATGAGTCCAAATATTAGAAGAGAAATCACATTTAATCTACTGAGTCAGACCTGTCTGCACTTTTATACTGTACATCAAACCACAACAGGACAGTATCTCTGAGAGCAGTTTGGATTGTTTTCATCTGATGAAAGACTGATTTTAGACCTGACTCTAATAGTTCATGTATGCGCTGGTTTTTGTTTTGTGTCTCTGACAGCCTTGTTTTGCCATGTGTTAAACAACTTGTGGTTGTGTTGTTGAATCTCTTGGCTCCAACTTGATTGTGTTCTCATGCCATGTGTGATCCACAGTGTTGTATAAAGTACCTCAAAGTGATACCCGAGTAAAAGTACAAGTATCTTATCATAAAAATACTTTGGTAAAAGTTAGTCTTCTCTAAGAACTTACTTACTACTTACTTGAGTAAAAGTCTTGAAGTATCTGATATTCTTTATACTTAAGTATCAAAAGTAAATTTCTGACATAAAATCTACTTAAGTATTTTAAAGTAAAAATACTGAGTAAAAGTGAGTGGTAAGATTTTCCTAAATGACATTTAACTTTCCAAAAAAAATTTTGTTTCTAATGGCGTGCAGCTGGGATGGACTGTGTACAAAGTAATAAGGTGTCAGAATGAAATATATTTATACTTCTCATCCAACCACAATTAAATTCACTCTATMCAGGAGACACAATTTATCAGGATAGTATTTTTTTAAGTAATAACAACTCAGAATAAAATAGGAGTAACAAATTTCTACTTCTTACCTTTTTAAAAAATGTAGTGAGTAGAAAGTACAGATAATTGTGTAAAAATGTAATGAGTAAAAGTAAAAAGCACGCTGAAAAATAATTACTCAAGTAAAGTACAGATAACCAAAATTTCTACTTAAGTACAGCAACAAAGTATTCGTACTTAGTTACTTTATAACTCTGGTGATCCATCAGCTGACTGTTGTTGCTGTTGTTGGTTTGCAGTGTTCCATGTGATCAGTGTGTTTCTGGGATCAGTCGTGCTAACATTGTTTTTGTCTCTGGCTTTAAACATTGACTCATTCAGCCCGTACTGATCATACATCAAGGCTTGCATTTTGTCTGAAGATAATTACCATTTTCACTCAGCTTTGTTCATCTTCAGCTTTGTTTGTGCTACTAGCTCCCTCAGCATCATCTCGCTCTCATTGTGGCGCAGCTTATCTGATTTCACTTTTCAGATTGACTTTTCTTCTTGGTCTAAATTTTTTGTCCTTTCTGGCATTCTTCTCTCCTTTTACTCTTGTGCGCTGGATGCCAGAGTGAACAAGACCACCACTCGGTTGGTGATTGGACCCAAGTACAACGAGTTGAGAGACTGGCACCACGGAGTGTCTGCTCGCACCCTGAATGTCCAGTAGATCATGTGTGCATGTTTGTGCGTCTGTGGGTGTTGTTGGCCGTATGCAGGTGTATTTTTCTTTTAGGGTCGTGTTAAATGTCTACATGAAAGAGTTGTTGGAGATGTCAGACTGTAAAGAAAGAAAACTAAAGAATTCAGGCATGAGAGTTATATGTGTTTGAGAATGTTCCTTATTGTTTTCATATATGTGGACTATGGGTGTTTTCACTTTTCCAGATTATTGTGAATCAAACTAATTTAATGGAAAGCAGCTGGACTTTTTAATATTGAAATCATTTACTAGTTACTCTCAATACTTCCTTATTTTCAGAGTTGCAAAAAGTGTACATGAACTTTATTATTAAAACATACTTTGTCAATATAAAAAACAATACATTTTCTTTAAAACCTAACGATAAAAAACACATTCTCAATAGTTTTTTCTGTATCATTTGTGTCTGACCCCAGGTTTTAATCTGCACGAGTGTGTTTCCTGAAATCCTCGTTATTGAGACCTTTGTCTTTCAGTTTAAAACATATATAAAAAGATCGTTGTGAGATTAGTTTTCATTGTGATGGCTTGTGTGAAGAAATTAATTAAAAATTAAGCTTTAAAAAAAGCTTAGCTGCTTTCTTATAAAGTTTTTTAAACTATGCTTGACCCATTTAAACTTTGCAACAGCCTTTATCCCCTTAATATAACTRTGACGGATAAATAGTATGTCAATATGAATATATAAAATGATTTCACCTGTTTATACTCAAATGTTTTGCTTGACTGAAGTTTATTTGTATTAAGCATGTGTTCACATCTAGAATGCTGTCAGTGATCCAGCTGGTAAAGTATTATAATAATAAACAAAACAGATTATAACAAGAAAATTAAACATTTTAAGAAATTTAAAAAATTAAAAAAATTAAAAATACAGTAAAATGAGCTGGCCTTACCTTGAAATATTAAAAAGACAATAAAAAAGGCAGTTAAAAAAAACATTGGATGATTTCATATCAAAAAGTAAAAAGCTACAGAGTCAAATATGGCAGTAACCCAGATTTTACCTAAGTGCCCTTGTATTTGTATTAGAGACAATGCACACAAAAGTAAAATKAAATGAGAGAATAAAGATTCAAATAATAAAAATGTATTAGGAAGTCCCACAAAAACCAGTTTAAACCGGCCAAGCTCTCAAATTTAGGTTGAAAGTCAAATGCAGCAGTTCCTCTTTTTTGTCACTAGAGGACGGCACAGTTTAAGAAAGTTTTAAATACTGAACATGGTAAATCTTAGTTATCAAAAGCAGTAAATCTGTTTGTTGTCCAGAGGGTGCAGTACCACAGTTTTAGAATATAATTTACAAACAAGTAAAATTTTTATTTCCCTAAAGTATTTATCCACAGTTGTCTCTTCCTGCTGTCCTCACAGCTGTTCTCCTCTCTCCTCTCTACTTTCTCTGATGTGATTTTTTTTTTTATCATCATGTATTCTGAATAAAACCAGTCAGGTGCAAGGTTTTAATGATGGATGTTTAGTGAAACCGGTTACTCCAATTTTAACTTGTGTTGATAGGGACAAAGTAAAGTTTATTGTGAAGACAGTAGCGCTCACTTTGGGGCTCATATTAGAAGCTCTGGACTTCCTGCCCAAAGCATCCCCCTTGCCCCCTTCCTTCGATCCCCCTGTYGCCCCCTCAGACAGACTAAAAAAATACTGCAAAAAAAGCTGAAGTGTACTGGGGCAGTGTGGTAATTTGTACTTTGGACTGAGATGACCATTCAGCATTTTCCATGTATTTTCATTTAACAAGTTATTTTAATAGATGTCTTGATCCTGTTTGGAATCAATAAAATATTACCCAATAAAGTTTGATTTTTTGCTCTTTTTTATTCCTCAGTCTTTTTA
>NW_013952667.1:514302-527859 GCF_001266775.1 Austrofundulus limnaeus
TTTAAAGCCTTAAAAGGCCCAAGTTTTTATCCTGGTCTACACTCTTCACAACTTCATTAAACACAAGTTATTAAGTAAGCATATGAGTAAAAAAATAAATCACTTTATTCAACTGTTTATTGAAAATCACAAATACCAATCTGCAATAGAATATTAATGAAATGGCAGTAATTAGTTACTGCATTTTTTCAACATTTTCAGTGGAACACTCCATRGAATTAATGTCTGACACATATTTTAATGTATTATTCAATTCAATTCAATTGAAATTCAAATTCAAAAATATTTTATTGATCCCAGAGGGAAATTAGGTAAATGTGATGTGATTATGATGTCAAGTTTAAAATTATTTACTGTATATTTAAAGCACTCTCACAAGGAAATAGTTAGTGTGGGGTCTTTATTATTAATGCTACATATATTTTTCCATTCATTTACCATTTGTTTCAGATTAGTAAGGAATTAATTAGGAAAAAAATATATGGGTTTATTTTACCTCGATGCGTAGAATAAAATAGAATGTTTGAGTGCGGGGGGAGGAGTGTTGTTCAATGTTTTTATTTGTATTTTTTTAAAGTTACTTTTATGCTTGATAAAAAAGGTTTGAAATGCTTCTTTTAAAAAATTTTGCAACTCTCAGTATTAATGTATGGAAATATTTTTAACTTTTTTTTTCACAAAAGCTCTTACCATCCGTATCAGATTGTATCTATTTTATTTTTACTCTGCTCAGTTTCATAGTTGTGTTATCCAACCATTTTAAAAGAAAGTTTTACTATAAATGCGCATTTCTTTTTTTTAAGATGTAAAATTTTATTTCTGAACAACATAAACAAAAGGTCCTGTTTCTTGTGAACGTGCCATTCATGACCGAAAAGCCTGCGTCTATTCAGACCTTGAAAAGACACGCTCCATATGTTTCTGTGGCGACACTTTGTAGCAGCGATGACATTCTGTGGTCACTGTAAAACAACTTGGCAGCATTTCACATGGATCAGTCGTTGGTTAGTGGAAACAACTGTACACAGCCAAAGTGTGGTTGGAGTTTATGTCTGTATAAATGGACAACTTTGTTGCAGAGTTGAGTGTGAATGCACAAGCATGGGTGGTATATAGGGTGTGAGGACTGAATATCATCCAAAGAATATCACAGCACTAAACTATAGACCATCTGTTGTGTGGTAGGGAGATCTGCTGGAAGGGACTCAGCAATGTTAATGGACCRTTTGTTTGATGCTCAAATAAAACCGACACATTTATGAGATGCAGAATACAAGTTTCTTTAGAGCTACAATAAACTGTGCATAYGTAAACCTTTGAGTGGGCGAATGAAATGCCTTTTTTGTCTTTTTTTTACTCACTAACAAAAAGTGTTATTTAGGCTGCTTATGATGCTTAAAATACACTTAGCTATGACCAACATGAACAACAATGAAGAAGATTAATCCCTTCACTAAACAGTTTACTATGTCTAGCTTAAATCAGTAGATTACAAAAAAAAAAAAAAAAAAAACAGCATTAAATGACCAGCATACTTTGAAGGAATGGATATTAGTTGTCATTTTTCATGCCAAAGGTTTAGTCTGAGATCATCTTTATGTCAAAAGTTAGTTTGCTGACGATGCTAACAAATTAATACACAAACACCATTATTGTACACCTTCGCCTTCAGCAGTTGATGACAGTAAAAACATTCAAAAAGAAGAATAAGCTCCTTTCTTTTCCCAGTTCCTCCTTTAATGGGACCTATCATGTAAAATCCACTTTCATTAGCTTTTAAGTACATACTGTACAACCCCGTGCAAAAGGTATGGAATCACCAGTCTTTCCCTGTGCTTGGTCAATAAAAGCAACATTCACTGACTTCCACAATGTTTTCTCTTCATTTCTTTGAGTGTTCCTGAAAGCCAACAAGTTGCACTTTGGAATGACCTTATTATTGTATCATGTTTTTGATCTGAGGTTTTTTTTTTACAGAATGCAATGTCTCAGAGTGCTCATCCAAGACTGGTGATTCCGTACTTTTTGACAGGGGTTGTATTGTTGTATACTCGGAGTTCGTAGGAATGCAGAAAAGTTAAATATAGTCTCATTTGTGTTTAAAGAGACAGCTTCAAAACGTGTTGATCTGAGACACACCTCAGAACAGCAGTGAAAGAAGTGCTTGAGTGACAATAAAGAGGAATTCAGACAAAATTATTGCAGTTCCACTTCACATAAACTCCTACTGAATGATTTAAAAGAAGGATTTGAAAGCCTATGTCTCCTTTAATRATTCCTTGCAATTGACAGGGTTCATATGCAGCCCACTGCATCCAGACAGTCAACATTAATGAGCTCAAACTGCTTCAGAAATAGCCAGCAGAGCTCTGCACCAAACCAATCACAGCCATGTAGAATATAATCAAGTTCACGTGTAATTTGGCTGATTGGTGGGGAATATTAATGAACTGTCCTGTAATGAGCCTTAATGAATRACAAACGGGGAAGCATCTCATTTCCTGCTCTATTTGTCACCTATCGTTAGCCTGTTATCACAGCTAATGTAAACAAATGATACAATGTCGGCCAAGATAATCTAAATGGATACATTACTCTGTAGACTGGCGTGATGACAATACGGTCTGTTCTGCTTTTTTAATAACCATTCTGTTTATGTTTTCATGTGTTTTATATAAAGAGATGRCCTAGTTTTTCTATCGTCTGTGATGGTTATAACCATTATTATTAAACAGTCCTAAAATTAATGTGCAGGGACTTGCCAAGGTCTCTTTTTTAACTTAAATTTTCTTCTAAATTATACAAATATATTTTACATTGAAGTGGCTTGTGTTTGGAATCTGGACACTTTTGTCATTCTTTTTTTCTCTCTAATTATCTACTTGACTCCTCTAGCAATATTATCCAAATAAAACACCATAAAAAATGAATAACCGTTTAACTTGGTACACACAACAAAACATATTTTTCTGCTTGGCCTTCAGAGGAGTCGGAYGCTTTTGCTCTCTCTCCCGAACCTTTCCCTTCTTCCCTGCTTTGCAGCTTTTTCAAGCCTTTCTTCTACCTATCATCCRAAAACAAAAGGAATTGTGGATTTGGTCAACTGGTCTCTAAACACAATCAACACAATTTTTTCCACACTGAGATTGGAGTGAGGGGAACGCAGCTGTCCCAGTGGAATGGTGGCGGCCGGGCGAGTGTCTGGATCTTGGGGGTGGAACCTCATCTGTTTGATGCCACTTTCCATTGAAGACRTGGAAGATTTGTAAATATTTGAATTTATGATAACTGGATTCCTGCTGATCRGCTGTGGAGCAGTCCTGGCTTATCAGAAAATGAAAGCAATYCTGACAGCAGTCCGGGCCTGTGAGAAGCTGTCAGGAACCTCCCGTACTGGAAACACACAGACTCAAATGTTGGGGGGATATAAGTCGCAAACTGAACGTGATTCTGACGAGAATCACAGTTCAGCAATGTGCCTGTGAGGAGTAGGATTACACCTGGGTGAAGTTTCAGTCGGAAAGAGGTGAGGAGATAATGAAATTCGGAACATTGGTATTTTTGCCATCACAGAGATGCAGTAAAGCAGCGAGAAAATCAAGGCTGCCTGTCCCAAAACAATTATGTTTATCTTTTGGATCCCTGCAGCTGCTGACCTTGGTTCAGCATTTATCAAAACTCCCTGGATGACATGTGAAACAAAGGCTTGACTCCCCATCCCCTACTCATATCATCCGTGGGTGGATCGGCCTGAAGGCCACGATGGGTGGAGACAGAGAACTGAACTCTGGTGATTTGTGCTTTCGTTGATAACAACTTGTTTTGGACTCTGGAGGTCTCTGATCGGTTCCAGCACGGAGTATTAACCTGAAACGTCACCGGCTCTGCTGCATCCTACCCTGTACCATGTGTTTGATCCCCAGCCCTCTCCCTTCCTTAGCTGCCTTGCACTGAGTGTTTTTTAGCGCATAATTCTGTGTTTTTGTATAAACATAGGATTAGAGCATCTTTTTTAAATTAATCTTTCCTATTGTGTGTTTTCCAAGCTTTTTACTGGTTGCCACATGACCTGATCACCTGTTCCCCCATTTTTTTGTCATGCGTGTGTCTTCTTGAATGGGTGTTCTTAAATTTAATTTCATTGTGCAAACTTTGACAATAAAGGCTTTCATCGTCGTCGTCGTCGTCGTCGTCGTCGTGATCATCATTATCTTGCACTGCAGCAAAATCTCAGATTCTCAAGATTCTCAAACAGACTTTTAGGGTTGTGTATAAAGTGCAGCTTGTAATTAGCACATATCAGCAATGAGATCAGTCAGGTTTCTTGAAACTACATTGACTAAAACTATAAAGCTTAAAAAGCTAAAAAAATTGCACAAATGGCAGTCGAATTTGTCTTCAGCTGTAGATAAAARAAGTTAAGGTGAAGCGCATTCAGAGTCTTCTGCTACCGGACACATTATGTTGAAAATGATAGGTTCATAATGGATATGATGAGCTCTGCAGCCTGATTGTCTCCTTCCTATGGCGAGTGCTTAGATCAGGATGGTGCAGCCTATAGCCTGATGAGCTGGAATCAATGCTAACACAACAGTCCTCTTAGTGCATTTATCACAGCTCTCTGCAAATCTTATTTTATTTGACAGTAACTACTCAAAGTTATATAGATATACATAAACATGCTTTTATCAGCCACTTCCTTCTGCAAGCAAACTTTCACGAGAGATTTGGGAATTATTTTATACCACCTGAACTTGAACTTGCAGCCTGTGTATTCTGAGACTGCAGCAATGACCACATGCTACCACAACCTTTATATAAACGTTAGGATTCAAATTCCATCTGAAATGCAKTAATATGTTTCCTAAACTAAAATGTAAGCATTTGTAGTTAAAGCACCTAGAAKAATATTTTGCATCAGTCTGCCACAGAAACGTATTATCCTCCCCTGTCATGCTGTTTATGTCTCAGAATACATTTAATGTATCTTTTTAATTCTAAGTATAAAAATTATCTGTTTACGGGGACAGTGTGTACAAAACATATCTCAGAAAAAGCTGAAAAGGTTGTAGGAACAAAGCATCTTGCAAACAAAAGTAACACTTTCCTCCCTCTGTCTGTAAATTGATTCACCTCATCTAATGGTCTTAACTCGGASTCCATTGCTCTCTTCCTCACTCACATAAACACACATACACAGTTTAATGTAACTATGACTGCAGTTGCCACAACACTTGTCAGCTATGAGTAAAAATAAATAAATAAAAATAAAAGCCCAGCATGAGGGGAGAGTTGCAGTGATCCAAATGCTGGCATGATGTTTCTGTAGCTGTAATGTGTCTGGGCAGAAACTGTTGGCCCACCCAAGCTCCACCGCCGAYGCTCTTTGATATTCAGATGAACAGGCAAATGTTGTGTAACTGTGTCAAAATAACTGCATTCCACTTAAACTCTGGTTTATATTCTTGAAAAAAATKAAAATAATAAAGATGGACAACTTTTTGTCTGATGTGCTTTGAACGTTTAGTCTATAAGTCCTTTTTCCCAGCATTTCAATATCCTCTGATGAGAAAAACAAAGACATAAAGCCAGTGTTATAGCAGCATGTTTTAGACAGTGTTACAGGTAGTGGATGGGGCAGTTTATTTTAAGGGACTTACTCAGATCTGTAAAGGGTGCAAAAACCCCTAAGCACAAGTCAACATCTTTAATGTCATGTRTGTCTGTTTCCCCAATTTGCTGCCTGCTTTTTTCAGATGTGTTCCTGATGAAACATACATATATGTCAATATAAATGTAAATTTAATGACATCTAGACTTTGTTTCTGGAGGTTTTCTCCTCGCAGTCTATTCAGTTGTCATGTCTAAATTAAAAAAAAAGTCTCAAAGGCTTTTCCTGTCCTGGCTCTGTTTGAAGACTGTTGATGTTAGATATTTTTAACAGCRTCTAAATTTGAGCCTTTTCCCAGTTTTGGCTGTTGTTTTTATTAGTGTATTTTTTTAACTTATTTTTTATTGTTGTTGTTAGTAGTAGTTTTACTATTCACTGTTCTATAGCATTTTGAGATTTTGTTAATTAAAATTGCCTTACAAATTAAATTCATTGATATTTTTATTATTGTCCATCTGTAATAAAACCTTAATGACATGTTTTCATCCTGTCTTCTTTTGCGCTCATCTAACTCATTTATACAACAATTCTGGCATTGGTTTTCTAGCTGTATTCTGTATTATTGCTCCTACACAAAACCACTTCTGTCCTTTTTAATGTTTGAGCTGGGCACGGACTTTGGGTTTTAAATGTCACATATGAGCAACATTTAGTTAATACTATAAAACTGTGTCCTGCAGTGTTGAGCCCTGCACAACATGTATTTAAACTACCGGTAGGCCATACATTCAGAAAGACATGAACTATCACATCAAGGCTCTTTTTCAAAACWCTCTTATTCAAAACTGAATTTGTTGGAACATAATGTATGTGACGTGAATCKGACTGAATARCTTATTAGGTGGTTTAAATATAATTTGTATTTGGTCTRTGTGTGCAGTGAGGGTGCTGAGGAGCCTGGACTCAGCTCCCATGAGTCTGCAGTTGTCAAGACTATGATCAAAGGAGCTGCTCCGAAATACGGTAAACACTGCGAGCTCTTTCTCTCATCCTCAGCCAAGCATCTGATACATTTGCTTTTTCACTCTGTCACACATTGAGTGAGCCGCAGTTGCAAATATTGCCAGCTGTTGTTATYGCTCTCTTTGTGAAATCTGATTTACAAACTTAGTTTTACAACAAAATAAGTTTGTTTCCAATTAACTGTGCAGAATTATGAACAAAGAGACTATAATGTGCAGCAAATACCTTTTTTTATTGTCATGGCTGCATAAAATGTGTGAGACGGTACATTAATCATGACACCAAAGCTGCCTATGCTATTTTTGTTAGGCTTTCCTGTACATTGTTTTTACTGAAAACATTTTGTGGTACTTTTAAYGCTACATTAACTTGTGGAAATATAATCAGACTRAAGGTGTTTGAGCTWTTTTTTTTWGCCCTGAGTTTTTACAGTTTGGGGATTATTTGCACACCAAAAGGAGAAAATTTTCCCTTATAAAAGCTTTACAAAAAAGGCAAAAAAACAGAAAAAAATACCCTAAAACTTTACCGGTATGTATCAACAAAACAAGGGTAAAGATGGGGTAAAAGTCCTGAAACATGCGTCTGTGGAACAGACTGTTGATTCAGCTAATTTGGGGAGTGGAAAAGGGCTTTTTTTCCAGGGTTGAGGCTCGACATGTGTTATGAAATAGGTCACTGCAGACTTTTCCCTCGCCTCATGTTTTTCTTCTGAAGACCATAAAGCAGGCCCAAATTTGTTCAAGGCACCTTGCTCTGCAACCTGTACAGTGGTTATATTTTGTCCAAAAACTATTACTTATTGAAAGAAACTGCTAGAAGTTATATGGGAAAAAAGAAGGTAGATTTAGGGAGCATTAAATTAGTGTCCAAMTCTGGTAGTAGATATTTCAATAATGTCTTACGTTTATTCTGCAGATACAACATACATATGTGTGTGTATACTGTATATTTATATATTTTTTCAAAGAAACTCTTTTTTTCTTATACAAACAAAAAAATCATGGAAACAATATTGTTTATCAGTCATGCAGCACCTCAGCAGCTACTGAAACACAACCTCCAGAAACAGACTTCCTGATCTTGTCCATTGTAAAATACTATTTGTGCTTCAGAAAAGCAGTGCGATTATTTGCACTATGGACTCATTGCAAGGTGGATCTCTGAATCCCTGCTGAGGCTTTCTGTGTGGAGACTGACTGATTGCCCTCTTCTTATGGTTCCTTCATGTCACTCCGACAGGAGTGTAGATTCAAGTGTTTCCATGGATGCTTGTTAGGTCYTTGTGTTTCCTTGCTGGCCTCATAATAAACTGGCCATCTGTCTATGCTGGTTTTTGYCCGGTGATAATTAGGACAGACTCCAGGTGCCTCATGACTCTGTACATGTATGGAAATAAAAATCTGGTAACACACATGCTTAATGGCGTCTAATATTTCATTTCTCCAGATTCATCATTCAAGCATCCAGTTCCATCTAGTGCATGCTTGAATTCTAAACAACAGCTTTGCTAACAGACTGAAAGATCAAACTTTGCCCTGTAAAATCACTTGATGGGAAATTATTGATGAGCAAAAATTGGACACTTAAAAAATCCTTACATTTTGTAAGGAATCAAAAATAAATCTGTTAAATACCACTGTATTAGGTCAAAGAAAAATTAAGATTCAACATTATCTGCATCTCAAAATCACAAACCTGAATGTTGAGTCCATGCTTCACTTATAATAATGCCAACACTTCCAACTGTAGTTCTGAGATGAAAAAAATCAGCCTACATGTTCTGCCAGGTGTCAGATTTTTAACAGACAGAATGTCTTGGTGGTCTGTGTGATGGTCTGTATGTCAGTGTGCAATTGGTCATGTGTATTCATGCACACACACTTCAGGAATGCGCCAAAAGGGAAAAAAAAGTGTGTTTTTCAAGACTGGCAAGATGAATGTGTAACGGTGACACTAGTAATAAACAGCACCATGACACCTGCGGGATGGGAAGTCAGAAAGCAAATAATGCTTTCTTTTTTTAGTTTGAATCAGTTTTTCTTTACTTATCCAGTTTATTCACGCAGCTTTTCATGTCTCATCCTCCTCCTGTAGGCCAAGGTTTGATCACCCCTTCTTTTGGAATGAAGGGTAACACCAGTTCTGTCTCGAGGAGTCCTGTACCACCCCGACCTGTGCCTCAGGCTCACCCTAAGGATGAGGACACGCTGGTCCAGATGGCAGAACATTTTCCTGCTGGGATGCGAACTCCCATGTGTGCCCACTGCAACATGGTCATCAGGTGAAGGAGAGAGATTTTGACTAATTTGAGGGGGCAGCTTAATAAGATTATTTTAAACAAAGTAAAACAATTGTCACTGTAATTTGGTTTATGGCATTGATCCACAATTTTTAATTGGCAGACAGAACCAAACAAAGACATTAAAACACAGACACACAATGACAAAATCAATAGGGAAGTTGTTTTATTTATATCTGTTTAGCTGGCTGTGAACGTGATGTATAGTATTTGTAAAAAAAGGAAAAAAAAAAGATGTTCAGAGGGGAAAAGCTTCTACAAAAGCTGTTTAATCCTGTAAGTGGGCCTGTATAGCTACAACATGGACTTTTCCTTTTTCCCCCCCCCTGTCCTTTTCTTCTACCAACCTTTTCTTTTGTCCGGTAGCAGACTGATCCAAACGTTATCTGCAGCTGTGTCACCCAGTGTTGGATGTCACCAGCAGGTATCACATTGCTCATGAGCTAATAGCTGACAGCTTGCTCCACTGTCAGAGCAAGCTGAGATAAGCACAGTGATTGTGCTCAGTAGATTAGTCTGCAGCGTTTTTACTTAATCATCAGTAGATAGGGCCATGGTGCTGTCTGAGTGGAAACAAGTTCTTGTTCCCTAAAGGGATTTTTTTAAATTAAGATAAAACAATCCATCAGTAAACCATCAGACACTAATTTAATAGGYGATACCATAAACTGGATGATTATCTATGATATTTATAACTATTGATAATGAAACTTTTTAAGGCAGGTAATGTTAATGAGACGTTTAGTCTCAGTTGCAAGAGAGACCTGTGAAACTAAGCTGCTTTAAATCCACTTGCCTTTATTTTTTAAAGTTTGCTGCCGTGTTACAGTCATTCTTGCTAAATGTACTTGCGGAATAAGCAGCTACAAATGTTCTGATTAGGTTTTGAAATTTTCAAAAATCTGAGCTGGTGGGTTTTGCATGTTCTTCTGTGTATGTTTTTTTCWTTTTTTCCTTTTTTATGTTTTCAGTTTAGTTTAACTACAACTGAAACACCTGTTATTTTAGTGTGGGGGGTTTTATGGCTAAATTGGACCAGCCTGGTGGCTAATCGTCATTATTTGCACATTGCACCAGTAAGGGCAGAGTGTGAAGGTTCAGTTAAGAGCACAGTTTTGCTCAAAATATTGCAATGCACACAACACTATGGGTGACACCTGTATCTGTTTATCTCTTGTGTGTCTCTTTTTTGGTCCTGTGACTGCTAAACTACCCAAGGTGTCTCTCACAGTGACAGCTGGCTTTAGCTAAATCACACACACCCTTCCACCATAGCTGCCACAGACAATAAATGTATGGTTAGATGCCAAAAAACAACATTCAATAAAAACAAGTTCTCAKTGAKGTTATATTTTATATTTAAGTGTTGACCTAAATGTGACCTAAAGYATCAGTGATCCTATTGAGGTGCTGATGATCTGGAATTGTCTGGAACAGATTGATGATCTGTTAGTAAGGGTTTGTGTGTCGTGTTAAATGATTTTTGTTGACGATTTATAACTGGCCTTCTGCCCGTCTGTCTTTCTTTCAGAGGACCATTTTTGGTTGCAATGGGGAAATCGTGGCACAAAGAGGAATTTAACTGCGCCCACTGCCGCAGTTCCCTGGCCGATGTAGGCTTTGTGGAAGAAAAGGGATGTGTGTACTGTGAACACTGCTATGAAGAGTTCTTTGCTCCGACTTGCAGCCGCTGCCGGGCCAAGATACTGGGGGTGAGTTCAGGTGTGAGGATTGAACTGTAACATTAGGGAAAGGGATGAAGACTTGGAWAGTTGTTAATCTATTCTGGATGAACATTTTAAGACAGTTACTTTCTTTTCAGCTCTCTTTGGCCGTAATGCTTGTTGTTTTACTGACACCAAGAAAGCTAAAGATTGAGAAAAGTTTCTGTGACGACCAAAACAGCAGCAGAGGAATGCAGTGCTCTGATGGTGGCGGGGGGAATTAGGCTTAAAGGCCTAAAGGCTGCAGGTGTGGTTTCAACCCAAAGTGTCAAGAAGTTGAAATCACTTTTCTCAGAGCAGCTCTGACATTCATCCCTCACATGCTCTGACCTCTTTAGCCTCAATCCTTTACAGCCCTCTGTTTCTCACACATCTTCAACCAGCTTACGGCTTCTCATTAACCGGTTTTCTCACTCCCTCACCCCTAATCCTTCATTTTACTATGGCTCACCAATTTTCCTCTGATTTCCTGTCTTTCTTTGTTCTCATAGTTTATGAGTCGGGGGGTGGGGGGTTGTGCATTTTAAGTCTGGTCATGAGACTGGATGAGACAAAAAGGAACAATGAAAGGTGATGTGAGTAAAACAGATAATTAGATTCCATTTTAYTGAAGTACAACAAACAGATTTATCATTGTGAAGGATTCCCCAGGGACATTTATTCTATTGTTTAAAATGTTCTGATTTGATCAGCATTGTTAAATGGAGCAGAAAACCTGCATTCTTTTGTTAGTATTTTAGTGGCCCTGTGTGCCAACCAAGATGCATCAGTGTACGTCAATACAATGTTACAAACTAAACATGTTTATATTTGCATCAGGAAGTGATAAATGCCCTCAAACAAACATGGCATGTCTACTGCTTCCTGTGTGCTGCCTGTCAGCAGCCAATCAGAAACAACACTTTCCACCTGGAGGATGGAGAGCCTTACTGYGAGCAAGGTCAGTGATAATGATGCAATATACCTACTGTATAGTTTCAAGATTTGTAAGAAAGCAACCTTCAAACCTTAAATCAACATCATATGTCACAATAAACACGTCACATGTAACAATCACTGTTTACAGTATGATAGTTGCAGTACTCTTGAGCAGTGGTGCTTAACTGCTGGCACACAGGCTGGATTTGAACTCACGGATTTTGCCCGCAGAGGCCGCGAATCATAATTAAATCAAAATTAGTTGAATATGCTAATCGATGCACTCGCTCACATGTGATCAGGTCTGAATCAGAAAACCTGCCACAGAGATCACTGGGATGTTCTCACTGTTTGACTAGGATGCGTGACTCACTGAAAACCTGGAGATCCATGTGGAGCATCATCTGAGATGTAAAAACAAAAGCAGCATCACAAATACCGTTTTATGCTGGCAGCACAATTTTAAATAACTGAAACAGAGATGTGATAATTACCAGAAACATAGTGCCTTAAAGATGACCCTCACAATTTCTGATCAGAAAAAAAGAACATTATATTTTACTGAGTATCAAATCTATACTTTTGAAAAATTTCCTAAATTTCTTTGCTTAAACAAATAATTTGGTGCAACTGACGAAGCAAGAATTTSAGTTATCTAATACATAGGTACTCTAAAAAGCTTACTTTATTCATTGGATTTCTGGTAACACTTGAAAGAATGGATCATATTTCTTGTTATGTGCTCTGAAAGCATCCATCTAATATTTTTCTTGACAGTGTTATACACACCCTGTCATCAGTTCTCTCAAGGAAATAAGATCTCTATTTACACTCTGCAGTAATGCATTATTTTAGGAAAGATATTATATTCAAACATGGATCAGTCWRGTCAGAGTTTTARCTTCTTTGAACTTGCTGTTATTCTTAATCGACTGACTTCAGTTCATAAACTATTAGTCATGTTGGCAGCTTGGTGGTGCAGAAGTTAACACTGATTAGTCAATCAAAACGGCTTGTAGGTGTGAATATGAGTGTGAATGGTGTAACTGGCTGGTGACTTGTGCAGAGCCAACTCTGTTTCATATTCAGCTCCAGGAGATTAATTATACAGCACCAGTTAACAAAAAGTTATCTCAAAAGTATAATTAATGTTMATATAGTCCAGTTCAGTTGAATACAGTCAAATTAGCAATCATAAAATCCCAGTTTCTTTAAATGAACTGTTCTATTTAGGAAGTTAACATCCTGCATGGAAATGAGTATTGATTATTTCCAAAAATCCTCCTGTAGGTGCATCGCTGCCAGCATCCAGACTGGTGTGGGTCGCTGATAAAATTGGCTCTAAACACCACTCAAATTCAAAATCAGGACAAGTGTGGGTTAGATTTGCCTTTTTTGACAAATGCCTACTATCTGTAGGCTTCTGAAGGGCATTTTGTAGGTGGGGGGGATGACTGTGCACTGTGTTAATCAGGTTGGTGACAATTTTGTCATGCTAAAATGAAAAAAAATATGTATATGGCATAGAGAGGTTGTGTCTTTCATGTACTTAAAGCTGTATTATCAGAAAATGTGGGATCTGTGTAATCTTAATCATGGGAACCTTTTATTCTCACACACTGTGTACTGCTCTTTATAATTAGGGGACTTAACATTTCATGTTTACCTGGACTTTGTCATTAAAATTTCAAACTTTGATCCCCTCACTCCCCCCATTCTGTTTGCCTCAAAAGACTTTTACAGTTTGTTTGGGACTGGTTGCCATGGCTGTGAGTTTCCCATCGAGGCTGGGGATAAATTCTTAGAGGCACTTGGTTACACCTGGCATGACACCTGCTTTGTTTGTGCTGTAAGTACTGATGATACATTACTTTATATTTAATTAGGACTAATATTCATTGAGATATGGTGTTTATGCATAATTCACAAACTTCTACTCATTTTCCATGAATTGTTTGGGAAAATATTCCATTCAGATG
>NW_013952667.1:527886-531733 GCF_001266775.1 Austrofundulus limnaeus
TCACATGGCTGTGAGCCATAGCCAGGTGATGTGAGTATGAGTCACCTGTGAACGATGGTCATGTGATGTGAGTATCAGTCACCTGGAGGCAGGACATAAAAGCCTGAATTTGCCTGAAACTCTCAGACTGAAGAAGTCTCTTGGAAGAGAGACGAAACGTTGCATTAAAGAAGAACCCGTCCAGAAGACCTATACAATTTTTTTTTCCTTTGAGATATGGTGTTTATGCATAATTCACAAACTTCTACCCATTTTCCATGAATTGTTTGGGAAAATATTCCATTCAGATGATGAAATACAAAAGTGTCTCAACACAGAGTTTAAACAGAGTCACATGTTAGGATAAGGCCATAATGATTAAGTACAGTAAATAGCTTCTCTTTGTGCTGCACCATTCATAACAAAAATTTACGCATCCATGCATCCTCGTGAAAACCCTTGTGTTTGTGTTGGCTTCCTCCAGGTCCTCCGGTTTCCTTCTTAGTTCAAAAACATGCATGTTTAGTTTATTTTCAGACCCAGACATACCCTAATAAAGAGATCAGTGATCTCAGTTGGATTTGCTTCTTTAAATAAAGGTATGATGAAGTAGTCCATCCAAGTGAGATTTGGAATAAAAAAAAATCTAATTAAAAGTTTCCATATTATGTTATTTTCATCTCTATTAGTACATTCCTGCTCATTTCATTCCATTGAAAATCTGTATCATTACAATAGAAATCAGTGACTTAGAAATAGTAAAAGTACATTTTTTTGAGTATATATAAGCAGTCTCTATCTGGACCTGATTAAAAACCAATGACTCCTTTAAATACTTTAAGAAGATGCMATCCAGAAAGACTTTGTCATGTGTTTGTATTTTGTTTTGGCTCTTTTAAAGGTGTGCTGTGCCACTCTAGAGGGCCAGACCTTCTTTTCGAGGAAGGATAAACCTCTTTGCAAGAAGCACGCTCACTCAGTGAAGATATGAACCTCAGACCTTTTGCTGTTGGAGAATTCCCCGGCTGAAAGCAGAATAGATGTGAGGATACTTACCCTGCATGGTGGTGGGTTCCTGTATTAGAGGTTGCCAATGGATGTRCTGAGTTTTGACCAGTTTCTGCCAAGAAAAACATCCTCTACTTATAGAATTCAATGGCATCAAATAATACTTGGGTTATGTAAAAATGTAAATTCATACACATATTGGGTACCTTGTACAAGAAGAATATTAGTAAACTAGACTCGTGCAAACATTAACATGCYAGTTTTATTATCTGTTAAACTATATTCAGATTCAACAACCAGATCAGCTGTAGTTCCAGAAACACAATTTTTTAATTGTGTTGCTTCGTCTTTTGGTAATCATATAGCTATAATATGTCACAAACTTAGAAAATATGATGTTAGTGAAAAACAGAATTTTATTGTTTTGTATTGTTATTACATTGATGGGGTGAGTTTTTTTATGTTTTCCTTTTATCATACTGTCTTAAATGTATTTTTTTTATCATAAACACATTTCATGTACATTTGTGTCACCACAAAAAAGGAATTTACTCATGTAAATGAATTACAATATTAAAAAAAACGTATTTTATAAGGAAAGAGATATTGACTTCGGATGATTGAAATCACCCTAAAATGACGATATGATACGTATAAATGAGTGTTTATTTATTTTTCTGTACTGCATATTTTTGATAAGTTCTGAATTCTGTACCAAGCAGTTTTAAATTTGTTTTTATTTATTTCATATAAAACAAGAGAATCTGAGAAAGCTGTTTGTTGCTTCATGATGTATGCATTGTAGCAGCAATGGCCTGCAATGGTTTTACTATGTTGGTTTGCTATGTTCAAAAACTGCTGATAAACTGAATGGAATTGTTTTATTACATTTGAGTATCCACAAATCATCTATATAAATATTTTTACTTTACATTAATGCTGCCTAATGCAAAAGTTTTTCTTTTGTGGGGTGGTAGTGAAAGGTGTGTGGAGCAGCAAACTTAAACATGAAAAAAGGGAAAAAAAGTTTAACTTCGTATTTGCAAATACTAAAAATAATCTGAGTTGTTCAATAAATTGCATGCTTAACTAACTATAACTACAAGAAAAGTCTTGYATTTTTCTATCTTCTTTCAGTTTTGGTTTTCTTTGATATTGTTTTAAAATAATAAACTTCCTGCCAAGGTGAAATAAGGAAAATATGGRTGATGAACTGTACTAGATATTGGAAAAAAATAAAATATGAATCTACTGTGAAAAAATATATGTTGGCTGTATTAATGCTAATTGACAGGTTAATGTAGCAGGCAAAAGGCTACCACATATGAAGTATATATTAATCTGAAATGCTTAAAATCTGGTAACACAAATTGATCCTGGGCTTTAAAATGGAAGAGGTCTAGTGTGTGCAAGATTATTTTGATTTTAGCTCAAAGCTGGACTTCACTCAGACATAATAAACATACTTCCTTTGTACCACTAGGTAAACCGTCTACAGATGAGTGACTTTTAAAGGGGTCAAGAAGCAGGTTTGTGTGACTAMGAAGATAAAGACTGGACCACCAGGGGATCGGCTCCAAAACCAGAAGAAATACAGCCCTAAAGAAAAAACTGTCAAAACAAAAAAGTAAAAAATAAATAAATAAATAAAATAAAATAAAACACTTTAATCTTTTCTATCTTTACAGTATTAAAAACATGACATTATTACAGTCAAATTTGGAAGAGCTAGTTTTACACTGACTGAGGCACAATATAGCCAGAATGAAGTGGGGTTACACAACAAAAAAAAAAGTTAAATGTGCAGAAATAGTTACTGCACATACATTTTGGTTCAGAAAATAACTACGAATTATGACATATACATTATGTTTCTTTTTTTTTTTAGTCTGAGTTTTTGTTGGTGGCATGAGAGGTGGTTAGAGGAAGGGGGGCACTTTTATACATTTTTGCCCACTGGGCCCGTTTTTTTCTCAGTCCGTCAGTGACCGCGAAAGCGACTCAGGCAGAGAGAAAAGCTTTAACTTCAGAGTGACACATCTTTTACCTGGAAGTGTTTCTGAGCTGAGTCTGTCTATCGAATTAAGACAGCAACAAAGCGAGGTGAGTAAACTTTAAAGCGGAAAAACACGCAGCGCGTGGTGCRGCGCGATGTTTCACATTGACAGGGAGAAAAAAAAAACGTTTGTCTCCTGGGTGTTGACAGCCTGCCTGTTAGGTTGACTTATTGACTGGAAATGTTTGAGAGTCATCTCACTTCTTTGCAGTCTGGAACTGTGGAAACTGAGAGGAGAAACTGAAGTGACAGTTTGCTTTTTGTTTCCACACAGTCCTGCACCACTGTTTGCCAATTAACAGACCATTAACCTGGTTTCTCAGACAGAAAACAAAACACAACTTTCCTTAACTAGACTGCWACATATTCCTTAACCTTACTCAAATTAACAAAAATGTTGTTTGTGTAACTGGGAAACTTGCATTTACAAAGACTCATATTTTGCATTATTTCATTTAAATATATGGGGACCAGTTTGATTGTTTACTTTTTTATACTTTAACATGTTCAATGATAACTGTTTTGGCTACATATTGTAGCAGTTAACCACTTTGTTTTTTTTCTAACAGAATAATAAAAAAGCAAGCATAGCCTCCAGCCCCAAACAACCCACATCCCAGTATTCCCCATACGCCCACTTATATTCACAGGCATGCACATAGTATGAAGCTTTCACTGGAGTCCAGTAACCAGGTCCAGGTGCTTGTCTGTGTGGGTTATGACAAGAGCATATCTCCGTGTGTGTGTGTGTGTGTGTGTGTGTGTGTGTGTGTGTGTGTGTGTGTGTGTGTGTGTGTGTGTGTG
>NW_013952667.1:531743-534663 GCF_001266775.1 Austrofundulus limnaeus
TGTCTATCCAGATGGCACAATGCTCTGGCTCCAAGTCTTACCTCACCTCATCTGTGGGAGTGTGGGGGCAGTAAGACAAGGGGACCACGCAGGAAAACACCCAGCAACTCTTGAGTGAAGCTGATGCCCAGTAGGGTTTTTCTTCATTTCTTGTCTGTCAGCTGATTGCAGTTTTCCCACTGCAATCTTACTTACTGTACAGTAAGTTATGAAATAACTGCACTAATCTGAAAACAAAAACAAAGCTGCTGCGTGCTCAATTGTCTGTGTAATTACATTTCACAAAGCATCTGAGCGCTTCTCTTGTTTTCCTTTTTTTCTCTGCACATGAATAGAAATAAGGCGAAAGCAAAGCTGAGAACCTAATGGGTTTAAACACCTTGTGATGTGAGATGAGCTGTCTTCCACTGACTGCAGATTCAGATCCCTTTGCTAGAGAAAAATTACCAAAGAAACAAACTTGGTTAGTGTTTGTCTAGAGATAAAGAGAATACAAGGAGGTGACGGAGAATACATGAGGAGTATGTTTACGTGGCCCAGATCAGGGGAAATCCAGTTAGAATGTCATGTGAGGTTTGACTGATTTAGTATAAGGGTGGTGTCAAATTAGGAAAAGGGGGAAAAAAATCCAACCTTGAAGCCAAATGTTTCAAACGTAATAAACGTTTTTACATCCAAGCTGGTATTTAGAGAATTAAAACAATGCAATTCACGTATACCAAATTTTAAAGACTTGTACTTGTCAGTAAAATCTGTAAAATCAAAATCTACTTCAGTTGATGCAGCCATACTGTTGTTTTCTGTGTCTAGACAAAAGAAGAAAAAGATAAACTGGATCTAACACATACTATATACAGTAGATGGAATGTACACTTGTCTCCCTTCAACATGCCATGCATGGAAGCTTTATTTAGAAAACCTATAGCCATCAGCTTCTGAAAGCCATTACCCAGTGGAGAGAATAGCACATTGGATAGAGCAATAAGCAAGGCAGCAGGGTAATGAGAGAGAGTAGTCAGGGTGAACCTGAGGACAGTTTACCTGTGTTAAGCTTCTCTAACATCAATTTCCTCGATTTGGAAATAGAGGTGATAAGGATCAAAACCAAATAGAGATAAAGCCCTTAAGCCGGAGGCTGTGCTCTTGAAGATCTCACTCTCTTTTTAATTACAATGTCAGTGTGATTTATTATGGAGCTGTCCTTGCGTTTGTCTTTACCTGAATTCCCCAACGATTACTTTGGAATACTTTTCACAGACCTTGAACATATGTCAAAACTTATAGATCTGAAATAATAAATGGAGTATTTCCTCACCTAATTAGCCATCATCGATCTGTGTAACACACTGGAATGCCAGAAAGCTTGACCTTCACCTATAAGTCTGATTTCATGAACTTTTATTTTTAACAATAGCCATGTTTCCATCTAATTGTAAAGCGGATTTTGAGAAATAAGTATAACGCAATTCTCTTTGCGTAATGGGAATGTCCGGAAAGATGCAGACAGCAGAAACGGCTGCTCATTCTTGTCAGGTAAATATTCGCTCAGTCAGAACTTATTTAGTGAATGTGTAAATGTGTCTCCACTTTTGGATGTTAGCTTTTTTATTTATTTTTTACTTTTTTGCAGAATCCAAAAACCAACTTAAGCAAGCGGAATAAAGATTTTGCTCTTTTCGTCAACCTTTTCTACCCCTGTACTTCAAAATGTGCATAAAAAACACTGATAGCAACACGACCAATGACACTTTATTGAACATATACAGAAATAGAGATGTGGCAAATGAAATGACTCAAAATAACCCATGACATAAGTGAAAATAATAGTATTTTTTATTGACATTTTACTCAGATGATATCATCCAGCAGTGATTTAAGACCCACAGTATTTTTTTTAGTATTAATCTTTTTTGCCATTTTTATAAGCAGTAGAMGTAGACAGGAAACGGGACGGAGAGCAGTTAAATACAATGTCTACATAATATGTATTGTAACCACTCAGCCATTAAAATTTTCTACAGCATGTATGCAATTAATCTTGGTAAATGGTTTACTGACATGGATTTATAGTGGTCATTGTATTTGATAAAAAGCAGAACCTTCTTTTAAAGGTTTCCCTTTTTTGGTTTTGTTTTACTAGAAACAACATGTGCATATAAATACAAATGACTGAGTGAAGTTAATGTGTCCATGTGTGCTCATGAGTAGCATTTTTCTGCTTGCACATGGACACCATCAGGTTTATTTATTTATTTATTTTTGTTCTCTGAAGCTGGGATGAGGCTTGAGTCTTTAGATGAAATCTCATCTGCTGTTAGTGTTTCTTTGATATGTTTAGACAAGTATGTGCCAAAGGACGGGAAACACATGGCGTGTTCTTGTTCCTGCACACCCTACACAATACTTTTAGTGTCAGTAGAGGGTTTTTTTTTGTTACAATGTGCAAATACTCCCAGCATTAGCATCTGTGATTCTCAGATTTTTACCATAAATTAGAAGTTCAACAAAGGATGTCTATTCCAATGATTTTCTGAACAACTGTTTTAAGGTCTGGCTTTTTTAATATCATTTGAAGCATGTGTTATCTAGAACTTTGTGACGTCTTGTGTGTTGGTGTAGATTATCGGTCATCCAGGACAGGACTATCGTAAAAGTTTAAAATAAATAAACTGATCTTTTTGTTTATTTCTTGAAGGCTTTCTTGAAGTTACATTTACTTAGAAGACTTTTGGATGAGAGGTGACATGTCAGAACAAGAAAAGAAGGCTACGCTACACAAACATACGCACAAATACACTTGTGTCTTTTTAGATACTGTAAAAAAAAAATGACCAGATCTCTGACATGGATCTCTACTTCAGTTATTCATGGCTGCCCAGCATCACTAACACTATCATGATCAAACCAATACCACTTGACC
>NW_013952667.1:534863-544418 GCF_001266775.1 Austrofundulus limnaeus
ACCAGATCAGTTAGATGCATTATTTTGTCATTATCTTTGTCTTCAGCTCCAAACACTCACCCCAGGGTAGAAATTTAAACATCAAACCTTTCTGGATCCTTTCATTCATCCTACTTGTTCTATAAATCACTGAGGGCTCAATAGTTCTGTCCATCCTCCACTGTATTCTGAGTATTTTGACCAAATCTTCACCTTCAGAATAAATGTTTGAAATGCCTCAGTCTTGGGGTCTGATCATAGGAATCAGTACATCAGTAAGGTTAAGAAAGCACTGCTTACCATATTACTACACAAAGGCAGTTAGATTTTTCCGTATGAAATATGCTCTAATAATGATTTATTAGTGTGAATAATAGTCCACAGGATCGGTTTAGGCCATGTCCCACAGGGTGGATGTAAAAACACTCTACCAGCCAGCTACTGATCTCATGATTTGGCTGTCTTCTTTCACTGCTCTCACATTTAAGCTGCTGCTTAGTCACTCCTTTTTATTTCTTTTTCTTTTTTCCTTTTTTGTCATTTGCAAGATTTTAAGAGTATTGTGCTTGAATTGCCCACCTTAATCAGCCTGTCTAATCTCTTTTGGCTGCTTTAATGTCTTGATAAAGGACATTTTAAAGACTGTGTTGTTTGCAAAAACATCCTTGATCCCAAACATTAACAGGTTAAGCCCTGAGGATGCTTTAGCTCATGCAGTTTTGCTTTGAACTGTGAGACTGCTCCTTATTTTGCGGGCCACAAATCTTTTTCTTGTGTTTGGTTTGGCTCAATTCTTAGCGGGTAAGTAATCATRGTCYTGTGGTTCCCTCAAAGGGGGGAAAAGGAGAGAAATGATCGAGTGATGAGTGGGAGACTTGTGGGGGGAAATAGGTCTGAAGAAAGAATGATAACCATCTGGATTCATTTTAAGACAAATTCTTCCCTCATGTCCCCCCAAAAAACAGAAACCTCAAATTTGGTGCCTTCTTTGGGGGTGTTTTTTCCCCATCAGTGACGGCAGAAATATTTGCACAAGAGCAAGTGTCACTGTTGACTTTCAGGAAGTGTCTTCTCTTCTATGTCTAGACATCCACAGCCTGCAAAAGCTTTTATTTGCTTTAATACTTGAATGGCAAAAAAGAAGAAAGAAAACCAGTTAAATCAGGGTTGGTCGTTCTTGTTAAACAGTAGCATCAGGTGTCAGTCTTGTGGGTTTTCACTACTATATGCACAGAAAGAAAAAAGGACGACTTCAAGCTGTGGCTTTGTTATTAATTTTCCAAGAATGTCTGAGGTCAGACTGAGTGATGGAAATCTCTGGCTTTCAATTGTAAAGACAGGATCTATAAAATGCAATAACATTTCTGGTCCTTGTGCAAACTTTACCATGTCTAAATGCAACACAACAAAGTCCCTATTCTAATCTGTTTTTACATTCATTTAACTTTATAAACCATTAATATAATCAGAGAGGCATCTGTTGAACTGATACATGCAAAGATAGGACTGTGTAATTTTTATGTCACTTCTTTACAGGGATGTAACAATTAATCAAGAATTGATTCTTCATCAATTTTAACTTCTTAAAATGTAAATCGATTCATAAAAATGAATGAATTGATTTTATTGTGATTGTATAACAGTAAGTCCGTCTGTCCTCTTCCGATTATCTGGGATCGGGTCGAGGGRCAGCAGCCTAAGCAGAGAGACCCAGACTTCCCTCTCCCCAGCCACTTGGGCCAGCTCGTTCGGGGGAATCCCAAGGCGTTCCCAGGCCAGCCGAGAAACATAGTCCCTCCAGCGTGTCCTGGGTCTTCCYCTGGGYCTYCTCCCAGTGGGACATGCCCAGAACATTTCACCAGAGAGGCGTCCAGGAGGCATCCTAACCAGATGCCCGAGCCACCTCAACTGTCTCCTCTCGACGTGGAGGAGCAGCGGCTCTACTCTGAGTCCCTCCCAGATTATTAAGCTTCTCACCCTATCCCTAAGGGAGAGTTCCTGCAGAGGAAACTCATTTTAGCCACTTGTATCTGCGATCTCATTCTTTCAGTCACTACCCAAAGTAAGTTTTGTCTGTAAGACAAATTCAGTTTGATTACTTTTAGTCACAAAAGTGTTTGTGGTGACATTTGTATTTATTTTGAAGTTATATTCTGTTACTAAGACAAAAGACATACAGTTTGATATAAGGACAATTATGCTGATATTAAAAGAAAATAAAAATATTTGGTTATAAAATGACTACAATTAATTTTGTTGGGGAAAAATTGTAAACTTGAATTTAAAATCAACTCATGGTTTGAGTGAATCGTAACGTACCTACTTCTTTGTCAAAAGAGGTAAAAAGATGATTGTATAAAATGTAATGAGCATAAAAATAGAATTTAAAATTTAATGAGAATGGCACCTGTGCTTTTTTAACTACAGCAGTTAAAACGTTCCATGAAGAACAGCAGCCTGACGTCATGGTGGAGATTTCAGGGAGGAATAACAGCATGTAATCATGTCCCCCCTCTGCTGAAAAGGAGAAACTTGTTGCACAGACACAAACATGTTTACAGGGCAATAAAGTCAGTTTGAATATGGTTTCATGTATTCCTTCAGCTAGAATAAGTGGTCATCCTTGTTCATGTAATCTGTAACTGATGTCGATGTGAAGTTTTTAATTACGCATAAACACTGCTTTTTTATTCCTCTTGACTGCAGTAAAAATAGATGTTGTATCACATTGCAGTAAGCCTGTGATGATGCTGAAACACTGGTAACTGATGATCATAATGTGGAATATTATCATAAATGTTTCAAGCAGGAAAGTTTTTTTTATTGTCAAAAACTCTTAGGTCATTGCTGACACCATAATTGTGTGCACTAGCTTCCACGTTTGCTTAAATGTCAAAAATGAAACAAGAGATGAGGAGATGAGAGAAGTTGAGTTTTTTTCTAAAATCTGGCACAAATAATGGCTGAATAATGTATTGTGTTACTGTGTGTTGATGCATGATATTTGCAGCATCTGTGGTTTGTGTTAAGTGAATAGATAAGCACATGAGTACAGCATGAACTGAATACAAGGAAATAGACATGGACATACTGCGGGTAAAATAAGTATTGAACACGTCACCATTTTTCTCAGTAGATATATTACTAGAGGTAGATGCTGGTAACAACCCAAGTGATCCATACATACAAAGAAATCAAACCATAAATGTCCAGAAATGAAGTTACTTGTAATAATGTAGAATGGCACAGGGAAAAAGTATTGAACACATGACGAAAGCGAGGTGTAAAAAGGCATGGAAAGCCAAGACACAAGCTGAACTCTCTCAGTAATTAGAAAGCAAATCTGCCCCTTGTCAGTGCAAGTTAATATCAGCTGGTTCAGTCCCAAATGATGRCCAGGTATCACACAAGAACCATCTGATGATGGGTAAAAGTAAAGAGCTCTCTCAAGACCTTCACAACCTTATTGTTGCAAAGCATAATGATGGCATCGGTTACAGAAGAATGTCTAAACTTYTGAAGGTTCCAGTGAGCACTGTTGGGGCCATAATTCGGAAGTGGAAAGAACATAATTTCACCATAAACTGACCACGACCAGGTGCTCCTCACAAGATTTCTGACAGAGGAGTGAAAAGAATTATCAGAAGAGTTGTCCAAGAGCCAAGGACCACTTGTGGAGAGCTTCAGAAAGATCTGGAATTAGCAGGTACAATTGTTTAAAATAAAACAATAAGTAATGCACTGAACCACCATGGCCTGTATGCACGCTCACCACGCAAGACTCCACTGCTGAAGAAACAGCATGTTGAAGCTCCTTTAAAGTTTGCTGCACAACATTTAGACAAGCCTGTGAAAAACTGGGAGAATATAGTCTGGTCAGATGAGACCAAAACTGAACTGTTTGGATGCCAGAATACACATCATGTTTGGAGGTCAAATGGCACTGCACATCAGCCCAAAAACACCATACCAACAGTGAAGTTTGGAGGTGGGAACATCATGGTGTGGGGCTGTTTTTCAGCATATGGTACTGGCAAACTTCAAATAATTGAAGGAAGGATGAGTGGAAAAATGTACAGAGACATTCTTGATAAAAATCTGCTTCCATCTACCAGGATGATGAAGATGAAACGTGGCTGGACATTTCAGCAAGACAATGACCCCAAACACAAAACCAAGGAAACTCTCAGTTGGTTTCAGAGAAAGAAACTAAAGCTGCTGGAATGGCCCAGCCAATCACCTGACCTGAATCCAACAGAAAATCTATGGAAAGAACTAAAGATCAGAGTTCATAGAAGAGGTCCACGAAACCTTCAAGATTTGAAGACTGTTTGTGTGGAAGAATGGGCCAAAATCACACCTGAGCAATGCATGCCACTAGTTTCTCCATACAGGAGGCAACTTGAAGCTGTCATTGCCAACAAAGGCTTTTGTACAAAGTATTAGATAAATTTCAGTAAGTGTGTTCAATACTTTTTCCCTGTGCCATTCCACATTATTACAAATAACTTCATTTTTGGACATTTATGGTTTGATTTCTTTRTATGTATGGATCACTTGGGTTGTTACCGACATCTGGTGAAAATTTCATGTCATTATCACCTCTAGTAATATATTTACTGAGAAAAATGGTGAYGTGTTCAATATTTATTTTATCCGCTGTAAATACCATTTGTTAGAACTGAGATGTGTTACTAACGTGTCTAATCTTCCACACTCATGCATTAAGGTTTGGGATCTGCGCAGATGTCTTTGGCAGTGGAAGGGTATTAATGTGTATAATCAAACAAAACCCTTTGGCTGAAATGATTCCCTCTCTTTGTCTTTTTGTCTTTGTCTTCCTTTCTTACGCACAGATAACAAGCAGAATGTGCTGCCGCAGATGTACTTTATCAATGGTACCTGCCTGGCTGAACTCACATTCATGTTGCTTGTGCAGAGACCACCTTCCCATGAGACATTTTTTTATGATGGACTCATCAATATGTTTCTGAAGTCGTTATTCCATCTAAATTAAACCTGAGTGAGGCCAAATTGAATTTAGCGACTAAGATATTGAATCTGATGAACATGAAATCAAATCTCCAGTGAGTCTGTTTCTTCACTTCCATGTCCAGTAGATTTATACATATTCATTTCAAAAGGCAATTACAATGTAAAGGAGGCCTCTGGGAGTCTTTGTATTGGGTCTTGTGTGACATTGTACATAACTGTATTATTTTATTCATAATGGCAACCAGGAGGAAATCTGTTGTTGATGGACAGCTACTGGCAAGATGACAAGTAGATATTTGTGTTATGGCTTTTTGTAGACATAGTTTTGTGTCAGTTTAAGGGTTTAGAGAGCAGAAAATTACAAAAGTAAAAAAATAAAGATGACATAAACTTAGATCACATTTTGGAGGTTTCTAACAAAGTGTGTTTTTTGATTTGATACAGTGATCTGTAAAAACAAGCTGAGCAGATGGCCATTACCAAATCACTTTAACTAGATCAAAAAAAAAAAAAACCCCTCAAGATCCACAATGGGGAATACATTTTAGATAAGTTGAAAAGAGACCAGATGTCCTTAACAGGCCCCTGTAGGCTTCAAGCTCAAACACCATCAAGAAGATGACTACATCATAGGACACACTCACACACACGTCACATAAAACACCATTAGCCATTTTTTGTTTGAAAAAAAATGGGTTCAGGAAAACATTTTGTGCATCCTGGAGACATTATTTCCACTGCACACTACAATTTAATGTTAACATTTAAATCAACAGGTTCAGATGCCTATGTTTAGAACTTTTGTCACTAAAATTTAAATGTATGTACAYACCCATGACCCTTCATTAGGCACCATAATATGCTTTAAAATGAAAACCTCAAACGGTGCACATTCTCACGTGTTCCTCTGGTGTCTAATTCTTGTAAGCTTCATCTAAATTCCTGTCTGTTTTCCTTAATTCTATTGAATCTTGGTGACAGTTGGGTGGAAGAAAAGGATATCTTTGTAGCAACAAAAGTCGCATTAATGTTGGGGTTACATTAGTAAAAGATAAGGTAATAGGATGGCGAAAGCCACGTTGTCAGAGGCTGCCTTTGTCTAAAGGGGAAGCACAATAAAGAACCCTGAGCTTTCTAGTGTTTCCTTTAGGTTCAGGTTCTAGCTAATCAGCAGTGCACATAGGCGTGACTGTTCTGTTCCAAGGGACTGGAGATGGAGGCAGGGAGGGGGCAAACAGGATGAGGGTCTGGATTGAAATGGCCACATATGGGTGGAATGAGGCAGGGAGTGCATGTGATTGCATGATTGAGTTGTATGTGCATGTGTTACGTGTGCCTTTGTGTCTGTTTGCAAGGGGAAAGCCTCCAGGGGGCCCATGACAGTGTGTCAGTTAATTCTACATTTGGATGAACAAATTTTGCCTGTGGTACCGAGTCACTTAATAAAGGAGAGTTAAGTGAGTTGTGTTTTTGGGGCTGTGTTATAATCACTATCAGATGTCAGGGAGGAAGAGAAGGACAGATGGAGAGAACGAGTCTCTGTGCGTATATGAGAGGACAAAAATGGAGGAAAAGCTGATGTTAAAAGAAAACTTAGATGGCTGCCAAACAGTGTGCAGAAAAGTTTTGATTTCAGTCTCTTCATTTTCAGTCCTGTTTAAAACACTTTTGGTTGTGCAAGTTTTTTCATTTGTTTAAGTAGCTTGGCCGTAAAGATAAAACTGAATGCACACTTTTCATTTAGAAACTCCAGTCTGAATGCAGCAACCTGTGGATGGTGTAATTAATTTAGCTGCATATAAAGGTGTTTTGCAGCTATCGAGTGTTTGGTTTCCACTTGCTTTCTGCGAGACAACATTCTAATTGCTGTCAGATGGTGGGCAGTGACCTCGCGTCTGGAGCCATTTACGAGGCCTGCAGCCACCTTATGAGTGGAAAAGGGGGAACCACATCTCCTCAGCCAGAGCACGCTTTGTTGTCTGAAAATGTGTTGGGTGAAAATGAGCAACACATGAACACTTGGTCACCTAATTGATGTTTGTATGACAAATTATTGTTTTGATGGTTGTTGATAAAATGCATTGCTTTATTGCTTGAGTTTCCGATATGTTTTGATTATTGAGAGGAAAAAGAGCGAGACGTTTCATGCCTGACGTAGCTGCCATTTTACAGACAACAAATGAAAATAGCTTCATGCAAGTTTGGAAGCTTTATTATCCAGAAGAAAATCTTTCTGAAATCAGAACTGTGGAAATTTACAACTGTATGAGTAAAGAGCATGCGATGCAGTGTAATCTACAAAGGCTACTTTTATTTTCTGCAGCTATTTTGCTTACTAAGTAAGGTTTTCTGATCTTGTTCAAGTGAATGTAATTAAGCAATAGGAGCACGTTTGAGCTGGTCCATGGCTATTCTTTCTGCTGCAGGAAATGAAGGATAATCAAGAGGTTGTGGACACTCTCTGTTGCTGCAAGGCATTCTCAAGGTGAAGTGACTCTCCTTCAGTATTAGTTTTCATCCCATATGAATTAGTTTTGCATGTTTCCTTTTATTGTACACGTCTCGTTGCCCCCCTGTGGGCTTYGTTTCTGTTTACTATGTGTCTGATTTAGAAAATTGTGTGCTAGTCAGCGTGTCTGTAGAAAATGTTGTGAAAACATTGATGATTCCAGAACTTAAGACGAGTAACCAAACATGCAGGACTTTTTTTATACAAGATAAAGATAATGTCAGTCATTCTTCACAAACATAAATCTTACAAATTTATTTCCAGGATTCAAAACTACTGGCACAATAATGGAATAAAGGTATTTGAGTCCAAAAGTATTTAATTGTATCATTATGGTTACGCTTACTCRACTGAAAGCAAACTGAGTATAAATTTTAGGTTGGAAAAAAACCTCCTTCCTAATTCTTTACAACAGAGCGAGCGTAAATCCTGACACTTACCTTGGAGGAGTGTGTRATTTCCCAGCATCCCTTGATGTAGGATTATGTTTCTCAGTGTTTGTTGTTTTTGCATCATAAAAAAGAGTTAGAGGGGTGGACAAAGAAAAGGATAAGTATCTCATGACAATGGATCTCCTGTTTCAGTCATTTTGATCTTTGAGATGTACAAGTTCATCCATCAGCCAGGTTTTTTTTCCAAATTATACAAACCCTAATACAGTTAGTCACACATCAGTGTACAATAACAAACATGGTTACCACTTGTGTTTTAGGAGAGCAACAATGAGACTAAGAAACATTCTTTAAGTGATAGTCTATGTTGTTTAAGGTGGGGTTSTGTGGAACAAACTCAGCTTGGAGAAACAAATTTTATTTCTGACTAATTTGATGAGTTAACAGTCGGAGTGGAGCAAAAACCAAAGTAGTTGCTATCATCTTAAAATTGCAGTCTGCATGTGAATGCTTTATGAACTTTATAAACTTGATAAAAGTTGTTAATTTGACATTATTAATAACAATTTATGCAATGAAGTCCTGCAAAGTTACATTTCAGTCTGCAGACTCAGTCTTTTGCAGTTTTTCATAAAACCTCACTACTAGTAGTTTGCTGTAATCCCCATAACACTACGGAAATTGTAAATACAGTGCAGTAAGGAACATCAAATTTTTTTCTTGTGCTTCTTTGTGAGCAACATTATTAAGACAATGTCCTTTATTAATGTTTAATAGTCATATAATTTGCAGATTTTGTAACCCAAACATTACCGTAAATTTAGTTCCATGACATATGGCTTTTGTCCAGAGCGCCGTATTTCCATCTTCTAATTTTCTAACAGTATAATGTACAGTGCCACATTGCATGTAGCTGCTAACTGTTTAGCTCTTGTTTGCTTTTGTTTGGTTCTTACCATGTTAAGATGCCACCCAAACCCACTGTAGGCCTTTTCTTGACCTCATTAAATATTTGCATTTTTTCATGATCTGCGGGTATTTTAAGAATGTAATCCCTGCAAAAATTAAGCCTTCACTGTAGTGCAATGGAGTATCATCACATTTCTTTAGAAATAACAATACAGAGTTGAAATAACAATACAGAGTTGATAGTAATGCATTCTTTCTCACGTTGCATTACATTTATCAAATTCAAATTAGATTTTGTTTTCAACAAATTACAGCCTGACAGTGTTGAACTGCCAATTAGCATCAAATCAAATGARCGGAAAAGATTTGCTAACCAGGTAAGTTAATAAATTTATTTCTTGTTTGTTTTTTGAATCAGTTTGAAAGATACAATGAAGGGTCTTTCGAGGCAGCAATGAGTCATATCCTTCAGAATGTTGTTTTCTGTCTCGACACCTACTAAAATTCACCTTGCAGTGATAAAGTCACACATATACATGCATGTGCAGGCTATAGCTGTAACTGGTTCGCGACTCTGTGCTGTACTTCACACCTCAGGGGCTGTTTTCTGTTCAAACAAATCCCATCAGTCACTGACGAGTCTATGTCAGTCAGAATTAGTCAAACTCTGTCAACTTTATCTGGCAGGTTCAGCCAGCAGGGGTGGTCTGCTGACACTTTGACAGACAAGAGACAACAGTCAGAAAATACATGAAAAAAACTATATATATA
>NW_013952667.1:544988-546499 GCF_001266775.1 Austrofundulus limnaeus
TATATATATATATCACTTGCTTTTTGTACTGGAAAATAAATAACTGGTTGGAACAGACTAGTATATTCTTGTGTTTATTGGAGCTGAWAGGATTTTATATTAAGGAAGTAAAAGCTTCCTCATTTGTAACGTTAGTGTTGATATTACCATTACATCAGGAGTGTCAAACTCATTTTCACAGAGGGCCACATAAGCATTATGGTGGCCCTCAAAGAGCTGTAATTGATTTTGACATTTTGTGTTTAACTTCAACTAAACACAAAGCATCATGTTCTTTGTCTCTTTGCTAAGGCTGAGCACTATTAACAATCGATAATGGATATCTATGTGGTATATTGTGCATAGAAACAGTATTTTAACATGTTCTCTTATAAACACTGAAAAGCACTATGTTTATATGACTAAATGTGAAATAAATAATACAGAAACACTATTAAAAGGAAACATAAGAGTTTCATTCACTGCTGTTGAGTTGCAGTGAGTGAACTCTGAACTCTCCCACTTTCTAACAAGGAATTCCCACTGGAATTGCATTCCAGTTTAAATACACAATTTGTAAGTGGGAAATTCCCACTTCCCAGTATAGCTGGGCTGCAGCTATAGTAACTGGTGAAAAATGCAAAGAAATGGCGATTCTATGTAGCAAATTTTGCTGGCTACTTTTGAAATCCGTGCATCTCCACCTAGTGATGGGATGCTGTCATCTTGTGGGTAAAATAATTGATATGCATCAAGGGAGATGTTGATTATGATCAATGGTGGTTTTAAAGCAGCATATCCTTACTTTAAGACATTAGTATGCCTTTAAATAGCTTGCAGGCCACATAAAATGCTGAGGCAGGCCGCATTTGGCCCTCAGGCCTTGAGTTTGACACATGCATTACACAAACACTTCTATAGAAGGTCTACTGTATATCATTGATCTGTAATACATAAACACACACACGTAATACATAAACACACACACATAATATATATTAAAAAATATGAATTATCCTTTGAAAAATATTAATTACAATGTATTTGTTTCTCTTATTCGAATGGCATAATACATGTAGTATTGTGAAATTCATGACAATAACTTCAATGTATTTTTAATAACTCATGACTGTATTTGCCTTTTTTAGCCATTAGAACAAAGTTATTAAAAGTGTAGATCTAAAGCTGTAATTAATTAAATTCAGCATGTCTAATATTTGTTGTTTACAACACCAGTAGATCACAGTGAAACAGTTATGGTTGCTCGTTACCAATTCAAATGAACTTGTTTTCACTAGAATTCTACATTCCCATCTGCTCCTTAGTTTGAACTTCGTTAGATTTGGTTTGGATTTTGTCAGAGCTGCCGTGTGTGAAGGTTTCACAATCTGGACATTTTGACTCAGTGACACTGCTAGGTGACATAAAGGTTCCACCTAATTGGCTTCAAGAGTTTTATTTTACTACATAGGTGGGGTCCATGTGTGTGTTCTAACGTGTGTGTGTGTGTGTGTGTGTGTGTGTGTGTGTGT
>NW_013952667.1:546509-550176 GCF_001266775.1 Austrofundulus limnaeus
TCTGAAGGCAAAAGGGGGTCCAAACCATTACTAGCGTGGTGTACCTAATAAAGTGGCCGGTGAGTATATAGCGGGTAAAATAAGTATTCATGACCTCCAAACATGATGTGTATTATGGCATCCAAACAGTTCAAGGTTGGTCTCATCTAACCAGCTATACTGTATATATATATAACAGAACAAATAAGGCTGTGGTGATCATTAACCTCTTGTAATAAAACTAGGATGGCGAAGATCAGAGCTATAACTCAAACGTATGAAGAAAAGTTTTGAATAAGGAAAAGAAGAGTTTAATTTTGATTTAAGTTGGATCCAGTTGTGATCGAAGGACCAAGGTCTCCAGACCTGAACCTCACTGAAAACCTCTGGAGTGTGATCAAGAGGAAGGTGAACGATCACAAGCTATCAAACAACTGAACTGATTGAAATTTTGAGCCAGGAGCGACGAAAACTCACCCACCAGCAGTGGTGGGCAGCACTAATCTAAAAATTAGTTCCACTAGCCCCAAAACACTAACTCAAATATTTAGGTCCCCTAATTCTAAAGCACTAACTCAAATATTTAGGTCCCCTAATTCTAAAGCACTAACTCATATATTTAGGTCCCCTAATTCTAAAGCACTAACTCATATATTTAGGCCCCCTAATTCTAAAGCACTAACTCAAATATTTAGCCCCCCTAATTCTAAAGCACTAACTCAAATATTTAGGTCCCCTAATTCTAAAGCACTAACGCATTGAAAATCTTAGCAAAAGCTAATTCTAAAGCACTGAAATAATCCAGTCAACCCATGAACATTCTGCTCTCTTAAGACTTATCGTTGACATTGTACAGCTGTATTTGAGTTCATATACTGTCAATATGTCACCTAGTGGATCAGTGACACACAAACAAAATGTGTGACAGCTTTNGTGTGAGAGAGAGAGAGTGTGTGTGAGCGAGCATCTAACAGAGGCGCCTCAGTGCAGTAACGTGGAAGCGTGGGGTAAAAGGCCAGGTATGCTGAGTGACTGCCACATTACCCGCACGCATGAATCAATCTTCTGTTCAAATGTTTGACTGTTTACAGACTCACATGAATTCGATCATGTGTTTTCTTGTAATGGTTTTCTAGGATTTTCTAAAGCCTCTATGGCCGTCCTGTTTGACTGATGACATTTGACCAAAGACACACAGAAGATGCTGGGGTGTTGTGTAGRATGATGCGAGATTAGACAAAAGCAACTGATCCTCCTGATTTTTACTTTATTACAAACTGAGTATTTTTGCTTTTGGAGATTAATAATAAAAAAAATCAAAAATAAAGTTGACCTAATCCCCACTTGGTTTATTGTGTTTAAAGACAAAGTATTACCAATATTTCCTTCAGATATTTAATGCTATTACAATAATATTAAAATAAACATAGTTCAAACCTTAAGAAAGSCATAGTGGGAATAACATTTCCATGTGGGTTTCTGCTTGCTGCAGCTTTCCTCCCTTCACCCAACCTGTAAGTGTTTTAGCTGCCCATTGTAAAGCTGAAAGTGAATCGACAGTTTGTAGGAACCTGGTGAAAGAAGGGATTTCAGCTGTAATTTGCCTCACAGATCTTCTGTAGAAAGAACCAACCGTCTGGCACACAGCCTGCCCCTCGTCGTGACACGCCTGCTTTTGATACCTAAAGACTGAGCTGTAAACTGACACCCACAGTGGCGTTTTTCTGCCCAACCAATACCTCAGATGTACACTAAACCATTAAACGTATAGGCAGCATAATTTCAGGAGGCTTGGTGGTGTATTTGAGCAATCAGATTTTCAGCATTAAGAGATTTTGTCATGTTATTTTTCTTTTGTCTGCTCTCAGAAACGGATAGAATTACTTTGTTTGAAAACCTTCAGTGCAAACACAGATGAACTTGTTCACTTTCCCTGACAAACAGGACCTTGTAGATGCCCTTGGTGTTACTTATTCAAACTTTTTTTCTTGATTTTAATATCAAGCTGCGTTTTAGATTGCTCTAAGCTGATACACAGTCTCAGATCAGTCTCTGTTAAACAAATGCTCTCTGTCTTTAGAGTGGAGCAGTTTGCCAAGATGAGTCTTGAGTAATTAATCTTAGCCCATAAATYGTTCCTGTCTTTTTTTGAAACAAAGTCTGATTGTCATCATCATTTTTTATTATTATTTTCATTCTCTGTTTTGCAAAGAAACCCATTTTTATTTTTCGTTATAACTGAAACTATATTTCTTCGTAATCTAGACATGGCTTGTGCAACGTGAGAGTTATTAAAGCAGAGGGTTGTATATTACAGCAGCTGCTTGAGCTAAAAGAAGCATTATCCTGGACATTTTTGACCCGCAGCAATTACAAATGTCACTTTCTTTGTCGTTAACGGAATGACACTTTTACAGCCAAAAATAATGCATTATTTCAGCGGTTGTGGTTTGACAGGTGTGTTAAAATTTATAGACACTGATTTATGTGCAATCTGGTCATTTTTATATCTAGGGTGAATTGGCCTCTTTGTGAAACAGTGGTTCTGACTATGAGGGGATAACATGCACAAAAGTACACATAGACACATACTATTGCTCCTAGTGCACACACACTCACACGCATGACATTGGAGTGGTTTATAGGGTGACGATAAAAAGAAACGCTGTGCGAAATGAATCCAGTGTGATTTACAGTTTTCTGAGGCCGTGTTTTTCTTTGAGATGAAGAAATGGACCYGACTGGAGAGTTATGTTTGTTGAAGGAATTTTTATTTGAGTTTAATTTTCCAACTCTACAGGTGGGGATCTACATGACCTGACCCTTCACTCACTGCAGTGCTGCCATTAAATATGGAATCCTAGCCAATAAATCCTTGTGTTTTTATAACAGGACCCAAAATATCCCAAACATGCAGTTTTGGATARATCATTATTCTTCAGTAACTCGATTTATCTCCCGTTTACCTCAATGCATCATGTAAAAAGATAACCATCCATTTTTTTAAATAGCTTTTTTCCTTTCCTGTTCACAGGGGGAGCAATTGTTTATCTCTAGGAGTCACTGTTGTGAGAGACGAGGTACAGACAGGTCGCAGGTCCATCACAGGRCCACATAGAGACAACCATTCACACTCTCACCCATACCTAGGGACAAGGAGTTACCAGTTAAATTAATGTGCATCATGTTGTTGTTCTGTGGCAGGAAACCAGAGTGCCCAGAGAAAATCCACACATGCGCACAGAAAGGCCCCAGGCAGTAGAAAGGACTCTAACCATTGCGCTGGCAGACTGCCCTCAAAACACAAATAATAATAATTTATTGTAAAATGTCATCATAAAGATGTTTTGACTCTAAAGTTTAGTTGAAGGGGAAAATAAATTTGAAACTTCTATCTTTAATTTTTGATGGATCCACTAAAGYTGCGTTTTGTAGTAAAATATTAAAGGGGCAATATTATGTGTTTCTCAGGCATACATTTAAATACTATACCATAATAAAGTATCTATGTCACCTTTAGCGGTTATTAAAATGCTGCTTTTATGTTTAAAAAGAAAATAAACTTATCTTCTCATCACGTCCTCTTCTAAATGCCTTGAAATTGGCCTCTGTCTCTTTAAGAACCACCTTCCGCTTCTGTCTCACCCATTTTGGTGGTTGTGTGTGTGTGTGTGTGTGTGTGTGGGGG
>NW_013952667.1:550186-556199 GCF_001266775.1 Austrofundulus limnaeus
ATGATAGGTTTGGTCCTCCATATTAAATACTATACCATAATAAAGTAACTATGTCACCCTTAGTTGTTTTCAAAATGCTGTTTTTATGTTTTAATAGAAAATAAACTTGTCTTCTCATCACTTCCTCTTCTAAATGCCTTGAAATTGGCCTCTGTCTCTTTAAGAACCACCTTCCACTTCTCTTTAGCCCATTTCGGTGCAGGGGAGTGGGGGGGCTGCCATGATGCAGTTTACTTGGCATCTAAAATACATTTCCTTGAAGGCATTTTTAATTTGAAAAGAGCTTCACTGAGTGAGAACTAATGTTGAGAGCTCAGCAGACAGTTAGGTTTCACTTTCACCCGAGAGCCTGCTGGAGTCATGGGCGGTGTGTGTGTGTGTGGGGGGAACACTCCACCATGAGGAAGCTCGGCTTAAAGACACGTCCCAGGGGCGTTTCTGGTCCCCAACTGTCATTTTGCTCCTCAGCATGGCTGCCTAAGAACGCTGCAGGATTTCTGAAACGTGCATGAATGAGTCAAAACAAGGCATTGGGCATGTTTTTTATGAGAGTAWACGATTGTAACACCATGTAAACTSAAAAAAGTTGATTTTACATGATATTGCCCCTTTAAAGGATTGCAAAAAATATGTATGGTGTGAGTTATTTCTTATTTCTTTTGTTTGTGTGTGTTCCAGCAGGTGTCGTTGAAGTGTGTGGTCACAACCCATGAAAGTTAAACCTAACTGATATCAACCCATCATTTCGAGGTAAGTGCAAATTAAGTCAAATCTACATCATAATCACCAAAGAGGTTTTATCTAATACATATAAATACAAGTATAAAAAAGCTATTAATTATTAAAAAATTAAATAAATCTAAACCACTCTTCTGTTTAGCATTCTTGTTAAACAGCAGCTGGGAACTTTTAAGCGAGAGTCATGTTTTTCAGAGGTTGTTAAAACAGTAACAGGGGAATGCGCTTTCATGTGCACAGAGTACCACCCGAACCCACCAATAAACTTGTGTATGCAGTAAATGTAACGCACGTATAAACTTGCATACACATACTCAGGTGTGCTGGCAACAACATTCGTCAACATGATGAGGCTGTGACAGAAAACAACTGTGGACTGAGGACACGTGCCGGTGGAATGACGTGTGAGTGTAAATAAGTGAGGAGAGGAAAGTTGCTACCGGTGAGCTCATGAGCTCGTAACTGAAATAAATAAATAAATAACAACCACCCCTTGCTTTCCATTACATCTCATTTCCAGAAGCCCTGTTGTACATTGTAGTTGATACCAGTCAAATTGGATGTTTTTTTTTAAAGTGATAAATTCTCTTGTTTTTGACATTTCTCTTGTAAAAAATCATGTGACCCRACCACAATTATGGTTCTTTTTTTTTCATTACATGGTACTTTAATACATTATAGTACAGTTAGGCTTTATTTGRTACCACTTACTGGCACTTATTGATTCTTCTTTTTTTGTTCTGCCTCAGCTGAGGTTTGAAACTAGCAAATCTGGTAGGCTACTACATGATGAGGTTTGGAAACTGAAGATCGTTGATTGGTCAAAGGTGTGAATATCATCCTCTTAAGCAGAAAAACTCTTCTTTGGTTTTATTGGATTGTCCAAAGTTCCGCACTATAGCTCAACTTGAATTATAAATATCCAACCTCTGCCCTCAAATTACATATTTTAGGACTAATGAATATGTAAGCATCCTTATCTACTGTGTRTCTTTATTTTTCATTGGCTGACTAAAGCTGGGAATGAAATTTAGTAAACTCTGTGGTGTTGTACCCTGCAACAAACGATAACACTAACGCACAACATTCTTACAAAATGTTTCAAAATGCCTCGGAATTCTTTCAGTTTCATCCTTCAGCAACAAAAATACAAATTCATTATTTCCAGGACCATTGTGATAAGACAGCTGACATAATAATTAAAGTATTCACCACAAGTTTGATATTGTGGTTTCTGTGTAATTACCATAAACAAAGTGATGTTAAGATCCCAACTTAAGTTTGAAACGTGCTGTGGAAGGAATGTAATAATTCTTGATTCAGTTGTTTAAGTTTTGTCAAACAAAACAGACAGATCGTACAGTGCCAGTAGTTATATTAAAGTGTTCTGGAAGCAAATGTTGTTTATCTGCTTCAACAACCTGCTACCTTTACAGCAGCAGAAAGGTAGTTAGTGTTCTAAAATAGGGAACAGGGGGCTTTGTCCTAATCCCTGTTTGGGCCAGAAAGAGCAGACTCTATATTAAACAGCTGCAATAAGACACCTCTGTTTACCAGTAGTGAGAGAAACACATTCACAGTGTAGCAGTTTGGAATTGAGAGACATTATGCTCATTATGCAGTGATGAAAATAAGCCTTTAATGTAACTAAAAAGGTGGAGTCCCTCCTCCCTCCAAAAAACCTCCCCAAAAAAACTATAAGATTGTACTAAACATTAGAACTTTGTTTCATTATGAGCTCCCTATAACTATTTTTAATGTATTTTTTATTTATTTACCATTATTTTACCAGGCAAGTCCTGTTGAGATCGCAGATCTCTTTTTCAAGGGAGGCCTGGGCTTGAAGGCAACCTATTGTACATGTTTTTGTGGGGTGGGGGAAACCGGGGTACCCGGAGAAAACCCACACAAGCACGAGGAGAACATGCAAACTCCACACAGAAAGAACCCAGGTCCGAACCAGGGATCGAACCCAGGACCTTCTTGCTGTGGAGCGTTGGTGATAACCACTGAGCCGTGTGCTGCTGKAAGTATAGAACTATAGGAACTATAGGCCTGACCTGATGCCAAGTTTATTACCTCCAACCTCCCACCATCACAGTGTCTGTGCAATCGACAGTATTTAAAACATTTTTTAAATCATAAATGGTCACTTTATGTGAGAATATTAGAAATGCAAGAAATTTAGATTTTGTTTGTTCTTAAAATCTGTGTAATTCTTATCATCATTGAGGTAACTATACATTCAGTGTAAGTGTTCATTATTTGTCTTAATGGGAGGGTATTATGGAAAAATGTTTTTTTTTGGATTTATATTGTTATGTTGTCATTCCCTCTTCAAAAAACATGTTGTTGTGACTCATTCATGCATATTTGAGAAATCATTGAATCTGCTGCAGTAGCCATTTAGATCTGCCTAAACTAGGGGTGTCCCGATCCGATATCAATATCGGATATCGGTCCGATATCAGCCAAAAAACGAGTATCGGATTTTATCGGACTGCATAAAAAATGTCCGATATCAGCGCTCCGATATTAGCAGTCCGTTCCAGCAGTTCACTGACTCCGCTCCAGTGTTTCTATCCAGCAGCGCTTGGATCCTGCTTGTAGCGCTCACGTGATCATAACAACAGCAGCGCTAACAAGTTAGCAAGAATGTCGGCAGCAGAACTTTTTATTTTCATCAAAAACAGAGTTGCAGCTAAGTGTAAAGTTGTCATGCACAAGTTTTCCGAGGGGAAACACAGAACCGTGAACGTTTTAAACCGGAGCGACAACTACTCTCCACCCTGGCAGCAGCTTTGCGGTTCGGCTCGGTTCAGCCTCGGTCCAGTGACCGCACACAGCCGCGCTGTTTCGGAACCTCCTCTCTGGTCGGGTCGGTGATTCTAAGCGGGCAGAAGCGAGGACAGCACGCTTGTTTTGACATCCGTGGATTAGCTCTGTGTTGATGGACAGAAGAAAGGAGAGCGCAGATTTTGTTTTGGAATATGAGCGACATGACGAGAGCAGAGATAAAACCTGCTCCCTGCAGGAGAGAGAGGCTGATCTCCACATGATGCTCAGACTRTAGAAAGTGGAAATTTAGCACTAAGAAAGGTAGCTATCAATTTAAATAACTAATTCTTACTATTTATTTTTTGCTCTTGTTATTAGAGTGATGTTTAATCTGTTTACACACTTGTTTGTGTGAAGATTAAGTGCAATGATCATGTTGTTTTAGTTACAGTCAGTAAAACTGGAGCTGTGGACTCTTAACTTTGAACAGACAATAATGTGGGCTTTTGTTTTGTCCCCACCTTCAGTTTTTTCCACCATAAAGCAGCACAAGGCTGACAGATGGTAAAAAAAATAACTGGAGTGATTTTGAATTATTTTACACTGTAAAAGTACATTTTGTTTTTATTATGTTATTTTTTCAGGGTATTGTAATTTATTTTATTTATTAAATTGTATAATGTTCTTCAGTGTAAAATGTATGTGATCCATTGGTTTAAAATAAATGGGTCAGTTTTTCTCATACCTACTCTTTTTCACTGTTTGATCTGATCAAGATTTTTCTAAGATTTTACACTACAAAATAGGTAAAAGTGTGTGACTTGCACTGTTATAGTAACGGGTCAATATYGGTATCGGTCAATATCGGTATCGGACATTTCTCAAAGTTGTAATATCGGTATCGTATCGGAAGTGAAAAAGTGGTATCGGGACATCCCTAGCCTAAACGTTTGTTGGTACAAAGCACCGCCTATTGTACCCAGCCCCTCCCTGGAGCTCAGTCTGTTGCCAAGCTCCTGCCCCACAGACTGCATAGATCACATGTGACTGTCTGATGTTAGATGTCCTACCCTTTAAATCAAATGGGCAGAATAAACATTGCAGCCACACCATATTTTACCTCTCAGTTTGGAAGTTTGGGGTGCATGGCTATTTCTTACCCTCCTCGGGATCCACACACACACATGCGCGCACGCATGCACGCACAAGATTTTGCTTGAAATACCTCCATTGCCGACCTTGAGGGTGTTAGCGGTGTTGACGTTTGTTTGGACGATGCTTCAATTCCTCAGACGGCTACAAGGTCATATGGGTTGACATCAAAGGAAAGAATTTCTTCCTGGGCGACGCTGAGAGCTTTGTGTTTATGCTAAAACTAACTGTCTCACCGTCTGTCTTTGGCAGTGGCTGTCTTTGGTCCTGCCTGCCTGTTTGTCTGATTATTTTTGTTCACCATCTGCACAGCTGTCTTTTTATGACTCTTACTTTACATCTGGATCACACTCACTGTCTTTGTTTTTTTACTTCTCTGAGGATCCTCCAAAGATCTTTAGTGGGATAAAATAATCTAATCTTTAATTGCAGAGGACAAGGCATCACTTTACCATTTACTTGTTGATGTTTTTATTACAGTATCAACGTATTGCCTGTTAATGTAGAGTGACTGGATCTGGCCAGGTTCTCTGTTCTTTCTGCTTAAATGCCATTTTGCAGGAATGGGTGATTGCTCAATTTCTCTCCATTCTATTTGRGTTAGCAACACTTCTTTAAACCACAGCCAGCTGAGGTCTTTGCAAACATGCAAAGTTGGCCTCTGTGGTTTGGAGTGYGCTGCACCTGTCTCTTATAACTCATTGTGTTCATTTTCACACAACAAGTCTGGTCAGGATAAAGTGGTTTGTGCTTCGCTTCTTGGCTACAGATAAGATCGTTTAGCAAAATACACACGCAGGTCGAAATGAGAAACAGAAAAATAAGTCATGTGAAATAAAAAGCAGAACTGAAGACAATTGTTGTACGTACAAAGAGAAAATGCCAATAAAATTGCTGCATAATTAGAGTAGTTAGTGATGATTGTGGGCAAAAATGCTCCTCAAAGAAGAAGGAAAAAAAAGAAAGAAAAGAAAGCACTGATTGACTGATTGTCTTGTCAGCTGTGCCTTCACAAGAAAGTAATTCATGTGCACGGTTAGCTGTGAGGTTTTCTTTTCCCTCCAGAGTTGTGTTTTGTTTTGCTGTCTACCACTGCAGCCAAATGAATGGCCACATGGCGTGGTGGAGTTGGGGGGCGGGGGACCACTGGACATGTTAAAGGACACCTGTGGGGCTTTGTGGGGCCTCCTTGTGATGGACGTGGTTCCGCTTCAGGTGGCAGTAATTTTGGGGAGAGCAGAAAGGCGGCATTTTGTGCCTGTGTGATTTGCTTGCATTGAATGTGTCTGCTTTTATAGATAGATAGATAGATAGATAGATAGATAGATAGATAGATAGATAGATA
>NW_013952667.1:556998-560744 GCF_001266775.1 Austrofundulus limnaeus
ACACACACACACACACACACACACACACACACACACACGCACGCGCACACACACAACTGCAAAAACTATGTGCATGTTTCTATAGAGGAGTCCAAGCATTTGTTGGAAGTCTCAAGTCTCTGTTGTTGTGGTGGCATCTCTCTACTTATGTGTTTTAATGTAACACTGCTGAAAACTGGACAGCTGTTATTATTATTATTATTATTATGTTTTTTTTCATGTTTTGGTTTTTTTTTTTGCCATGTATTCAAGAAGCAAGGGAAAAGTTTAGTTCTCAACTGTTGAAACAATACTGTCAAACTTTATGTAGGTGTAGGCGATGACTCACATGCAGTGTAATTCTGACTTTTTCCATCTTGCAACTATTTAATTGACTGTTACACACTATATCACTAAGCACAAATGGTCATAAATGTATTTTAGCTACCTGCACCTGAAACGTTAGTAGTTTAATTWATTTTAAAATCTCCTGGAGGCATTGTGGTGGAATAGTGGTGCGAGAAAGACACAGGTTTGCCTTTTGGCCTTTCTGTGTGGACGTTGCATTTTCTCTCTGTGCATTTGTGGGTTTTCTTTGAGTACTTTGATTTTATTCCACAGACTAAAAACATGAATTTGTTACTTGCTATTGCTACATTGTCCCTAGGTGTGAGTGAGCACATTGATGGTAGTTTGTCTTGTTCAACTTTTTGTGGGCCTGAAACCTGTCCAGGGTTTACCCTGCCTCTGACACAGTGGCTGCTGAAAATAGGCTCCAGATATCCTGTTATTATTCATAAAGTGAGTAAAGAGGATGGATGGATGGGTGATTGAACTCTCCTGATTCCCTTCTCTAAATAAACAACCAATGTTCAATTTTTTTCATCAACTTTCTCAAAACCTAAAGAACTATTTGTATAAATGCAGCCACTTTTTTTGTTCTGTTTTTTTATTTTAATGTTTTCTGCAAGAGCACCAAGACTCAGTTCTGGGTTTCCTTCTGCCAGCTATAAGCTATTGTTAGTATTAATACAATCACCAACAGTTACAAGTCATTCTTGTTTCTACATGTCAGATACGTAAGTTAGTCCAGAGTGCAGAGGTCACCCTGAGAGRTCAAAGTGTCAGTCTAATATTTCACCTTCAGAAGAAGTCATCTGGTACGCGCTGAATGGACACTGTTTTCCAGGATAGAGACAGGGATTCAGTGGGATTCAGTAAAGAAGGGCAAACAATAGAAAAGAAACATGAAGAGGAGTTGAAATGGGTGACGCCTGTTTTGGGAGTTGGGCAAGAGAGGAAATAAGCTTTCACGTTTTTAGTTAACAGATCTGTGCCTATAGGTGAAACCACATGTAACACATTGTATGAGTGAGCATGTAGTATGTGTGAATGTGTTGCAGTGTTTTGTGCTTATACAGACAAATTTGGTGCCGGAGTTATGATACTTGTGAAGGAGGAGTGTGAAAGTCTACATGAATGAAAGCAGGTTTTGTGTGTTAGTGTTTGTGCCATTCTCAGGACATGAAAGGTCTGTGATGGTCACACAAGAACCTGCAGTGAATTCAGAGATCCATGAATAGTGGCTTCTCTATATTTGGGAGCTGGACCATCACCGCTGACCCTACCTCTGACCCCACACCTGCCCACTGTGTCTGTCTGCGGACATGATTACAGGTGGATCAAGGGGAAGATGCAAATGAATGTGTGTTCATTCTTCTGGTTTGGTGTTGCGTGTTTGTCGGTTTGTGTTCAAGTGCATGTGTTTACCGTTGGCAAATTAATCTTTAAAAACTTTAAGTTTAATTGCTCATGTTTGAAAAGAAGCATCTTCGTTTAGTTTGGTATTTTTTTATTATTTMTTTATGTAATTATGTATTTTGGGTCCCCATTAGTCTCTGCCTCAGCAGAGACTACTCTTCTTGGGGCCCAACACACAAAATAAAACATCAAGACAAAACAACACAACCTAAAAACAAACACATTTGAAATGAAAGTATAATAACATAAAATGTAATTAAAATTAAAAGCCACAACAAACATTAAAAACAAGAAACATCCACTTGAAAACCCCAAAACGTAAGTCAACTAGCTTAAAACCCCTACAAAACACTACACAGAAGACACCAAAAAACACACTATGAACCAACAATAAATGAAATAAACAACCATTACCACCTCAACTTAATCTCCTTTTGAATTACCAATCCCATAAAGCACCTTTAAATAATAATGCATTAGTCTTATATAGCACTTTTCGAAAGCCTGAAAGACGCTTTGCAATTTTCATGCATCATTCATTCACACACTGATGATAGTAAGCTACATGGTCTACACATTCTCACTCCCAACTCGTCACATATTGACGTTTAAGGTAAGGTTCCCTCTGCGTCTTATTTGGACGCAGAAGGTACCCCCCTCGCGTCACTCCTTGACGCCCACGGCTTTTCCGGGTTGCRCCACCAGGGGGCTTTGGGGCGGGTGTCTGAGGTTAACATGAGGGATCGGGTTTAATGGTTAAGTTTAGGTACTGGGATCAGGGGTAGGATGTCCATGGGGAATATTAGGTCATTTCACGCTTTAGAACATGTTCACCTGAATTTCGTACATTTYYTAAAAATGGTTAATTTTACCTACTAGGGTCAGGGACAGGATGTCTAAAGTGAACTAAGGTAATTTCAGGCTTTGGAACGGTCGTTTTTGCGCATTTTATACACTTTCTGAACATATAACAACAGCTTCCGCCCCATCTCGTCAGAAACTGACGTGAGGGGGGTACCCCGCGCGTCAATATCGGACGTAGAGGGAACCTTGCAAAACGTCATTATGTGACGAGTTGGGGGTGAGAATGGGTTGACATTGTAGCCACAGCTACCCTGGGGCAGACTGACAGAGGCGGGGCTGCCATGCTGCACCACAGGCCCCTCTGACCACCATCAGTAAGCAAGGTGGGTGAAGTGTCTTGCCCAAGGACACAACAACTGAAACGGCTGGACTGGGGATCGAGCCGGTGACCTTCTGTTCTGGGATGACTCCCTTAACCACTCCGCCACGGCCGCCCCAAATATAATATAACTGTCTAATATTTTGCAATAAAAAATGTTCCAGTGACCAATGACTCTGAACATAACTGGTTGTTTAAGTGAATTAGTTTTAGGTAGTGGCAAGGTAAAAAAAAAAAACTGTATAATATTCTTACTCTTTTTTTACAATAATATATACTTGACTTATCAACTAAAATGTACAATCAGAATAAAATGAAATAATGTAAAATATTTTAACTGTACCTATTGTTGATCAAAAACTTACATTGACTTAAGTGCATAATTAGTATACAGTGGAATTCTTTCAATGTAATTGAAATTTACAGTAATGAGAATGGCCATTTTAGAACATTTACAGATATTCAAAATTTGAGGTTTTTAATTTTGTTCAGATTTCAAAGTTACCCATATTTTCAATTCAAAATGCTATGTCCTCAAAATGTTTTTTTTTTTTTTGTATTCTCCAATGTTTAAAAGTGTATTTTGGCTTCAGTCTAAAATTAGAATAGTTGGACTTTTGTAGCTGTTCTGTGTGAGTGTTTGTATGTAATGACTGCCAGCGAATGCATGACCAGTCTCTCGGTTCTTGTTCCGCATTTAGGTCTCAAAGTTCAAGGGTCAGGGGGGTTGAGGGATGGCATGAATGACTGCCTGTTATCAGGTGGTGAACAAAAGAATGTGTGTGTGTGTGTGTGTGTGTGTGTGTGTGTGTGTGTGTGTGTG
>NW_013952667.1:560882-567419 GCF_001266775.1 Austrofundulus limnaeus
TATATATACAGATATTATCTTTTTTATTATTCTTTGAATTTTTATTTATTTTATTTTTTACATATTTTGCATTTGAGGATTTTGATAACTGAAATGCAAAAGGTAAAATGATTGCAATGGAAACAAATCTAAGATCACTTCACAACTCCAGAACCTTAAACATATGGGTTTATAAATTTTTGTACTCAAGTATTTTTATGCAATTTGTGTTTTCATATTAATGTAAGTCCAGGAAGTGTCTTACATTAATAAGTAATTAAAATGTGAGTTAGAATGCTCCTTACTTTGAACCAAACATATTATGAATGAATTCAAATTGACTGCACAAATGTTTTCCTTGAGAGTCTGTTTTAGGGTAAATGAAGACCTTTAGTCTTTCTTTCTTCACCACCCTTTCATCTGTCTGTTTTCAAGCTTAGATTTTAAGTAGACTTCTTTTCCCATTTTCCCTCCCCTATCCATTCTCTATAACCCCCACTCCTCCCCCTATTGTCTGTTTTTCTCCCTCGTTTCACGTCTCCCCCTTTTTTCCCCTGCTAATTGCCACCCTGTTGTAGCATCCCGGGAGCCGGGAGCTCATTAATTGGTGAAGAGGAGACAGGTGGCGCCACTATGTTGTCTTGGCTCTTGTTCGTTGTGTGTGTTCGTCTATTGTTGTGATGTTGTGTTTGCRAGTATACATTATTTTTTATGCGTTTGTTATTGTATTGTATGCATTCAGATCTTGAAAAATGTGTGTTTGTGTGTGTGTGCTTGTGTGATTTCTATACGCGAGTGTGTCTGTGTTGAAAACAAGCGTGTTCAGTACCCTTGCTTGTTAGCAGCGTAGAGCCCCTTCTCCCTGTAATCTCTTTGTTTATGCGGTGTGAAAAGGGCCTGGCAGGGGCATGAACTCCCCACGCTCTTATCCCACTGCGCAACTCACCCCAAGTAGACCCCCATGCCTCACCACCACTTATCAATGCAATAATAATGCCCATTTCAAACAAGCTACTTTAATATTACAAACATCAGTGACTCATGGTAATACTGATTTTAACAGGGTTTAAATAGACGCTCATTCTGAACAATTATAGCTATTGTTTTTTTTCTGCTATGACTTTTTATTTATTCTTAGTTATATTATTTATTCTAAAGTACCTGATTTATTTTCCTGTAACTTTTTCCCCTCAACATCCTCTTTGTTTTGTAGCATGTCTTCTCCTACTGTTCTAGTAGTCATGAAAATGTGTCCTGTCTGGCAGAATGAATGTAATTGTTTGGTAAAGTCTGTGAGGAAGAACACTTACAAAGCGGTAGTGTTTTGCCTACTAGATGATGTTATCAGTTAGTCAAACTGTGGCCTTTTGACAGGAGAGCAGTGAAGTGTGAATAATCTTGTGGTGTGTGTGTGGACTGATGTACACGTCTATGTGTCAGTGTGAGTTCGTGTGTTGCAGGTGTTGGGTTCACAGAAGGTTTGTAGGTCGGGTTCTGGCCCTGGTGTCACCTTGCTGTTTGGCCCTAAACAGGCACTAACACGGGGATTCTTCCTTTCATCTGGTCTTTTTTYTTCTTCTTCTTCTCTCAACTTTGACAGCCTGGTTTGTTCATTTTTCAGATAATTTGTTGGCACACCACATTTACCACACAGCAACCAACACTAAATGCTTTTATTAGGTTGCACTATTCTTGGCTTGGGGCACAGTTTGGCCACAGAAATACAAATAATTATAGTGTTAGGTCACACAGTATGAGGGGACTTAAACTAACTTAGTATTAAATAGTAAATTGGAATAAACAGACGTTTTTGTGCCACTACTTACTAAAAATTTAACCGATGCAAATACATCTTAAGATGTTTTTTTGGTGTAGGTTATTTGGCACAGACAACATGGTTGTCTTCACTTGTTTGGTAGCTAGTATTTAGCAGCCAGTTGATAATTTTCTTTTTAAAGTGTAGCTTCAAAATGCTGCGAGTGACAGCTCAACAACACCACCTGACTTGCAATTATTCTGTCTCATGACCAGTGGTGGGCACAGTTCCCCTAAAGCACTAAAGCACTAATAGTGGAACTGATTTCCTGATTAGTGCTTTAGGGCTTTTGCAAATTTTAAAATTTGTTAATGGATTAGCACTTGCCAAATTTATAGGCTAAATTTAGAAGCACTAACAGAGGTCTATAAATGTTATTGATCAACGTTAATGTTAACAGCTGAGGGTGGAAGCTGACACACATTTTGTTCATATGTGTGTCACTTATCCAGTAGGTGACAATATATTGACAATAAATGAACTCAAATACAGCTGTGGGATGTCAATGATAAGTCTTAAGAGAGAAACATGGCAATATGTGACTTATGTTGTCTGTTGAAGAATGTTCATGGGTTGACTGGGTTATTTTAGTGCTTTAGAATTAGCTTTGGCTAAATTTTCAGTGTGTTAGTGCTTTAGAATTAGGGGACCTAAATATATGAGTTAGTGCTTTAAGGCTAGTTGAACTAATTTTTAGATTAGTGCTGCCCACCACTGCTCACGACAGGCATGTGCCTCCTTCGAAACTTATTTAAGTGCTGCCAGCAAGAGTTCATTGAGCTGCCATTCACTTGAGACAACTGAGGCCTCGTAAGTTGCTGCTGCAGATTGTTTTATCTATTTGAAATCTTACCCAAAGTTTCATACTCTGATTGCCGTTGTACATGTTTAAGGGGATTTTTGGAACTTGTAAACCATGTTTGTGTTTGGATTTGAAGACATGAAGACTCCGTTGAAAGGCCTCCACATACTCCAACCAAAGCCAAACAGTCGACATGTGGTCAAGTAGTTGTTTGACATTAGTTACTGCACACACCTTTCATAGATTGTGAGACACACCGCGCTGAGCTCCTGGGAAACCCCTCCTGCTGTGGTACACGTCCCTGCATGAGGTTTCTTCCCACTGGAGTCTACACTCGGGAGGAAAAAAAAAACAAACAAACTCAGATCCACTGTTACATTTTCCACAAATCTGTCCCGGTTAACWCTCCACATGGACTCCTCCATACAAAACATAATTTTTATCTCCACTCATGAGTTTTTGGCCATTTGATGATCTTAATAAATGTCTTCTTCTGTTTTCTACAGTCACATTCAGGAAGTGAGTGACACCTCTTACAATTATGGTAAAAAATCCAGTTTTGTTTGCACAAGTACAAATTGGTATTATTTACAAGTTATCCACAAGTTGTCTTGAYATGTTTAGACTTGTTAATAATTATCATAAAACATCTTAATGGGATTCAATTCATGATTTTGACTTGACGTTTCCAGAACACTACTTTTTTTTTATTTTAAGCAGTTCTTTGGTGAATTAACCACTGAGCATCATTACAAAACCCCCAAATTAGRCAAATAATCATTGTAAGGTTTGTTGATATAATAAAAATAATGTATATAGAGATGAATGGATGACTGCAGCTGCCCTGCTGAAGTCTGTGGCCCAGTTAGACTTGTAGACAGTTTGACTGTCCATGCAGCACCACAGTGGCTGTTCCCTGCTGTGAGGCTGTATGGAGGGGGGTATTAGCAGAGTTTGGCTTAAAATGGTCCAGCTTAGGACCAGCTGGACAGACAGCCAGGGGGGGCAGACACTGTGGGACACAGCGAAATGCAGGTGGTTGGCTGCAGACTGTGATCATCAGTTTCTGTAAGGTTGATTTATGAATCACCAAAGTAGGCAGGGGAAGATCCCACAGAGCAGGTGGGATGGCTCACTCTTCTTCAGCTCCCACACAGGAACTGTCTTTTCTACTTTGGTATTTTAACATTCCACTCCTTTGGCTTGTTAGTTATTTTCATCTCTCAGGTCTGATGTTTACACACAGTAAATTATTTTAAGCTTGAARCACACATTCCCAGTTATTTTGCCACACATCTCCTGAATAAATAGCATTTTATTGGTTAATTTAAACATTTATGCTAGCAATACTAGACTACAGAAATCATTTGGGGAGGGGACATCTAGCATAGGTAGAAACTCACTCTTCTTTTGAAAGCAAACTTCAGAATAGAGTAATTTAGATATTTATAATATCCTGCTCACAGGGGTGAACTAGTGATACCGGTACTTCTTTTGAGTTTTKTGTACCTCATTCTAACCGCACCCGTCCTTTTGAATGATTTTACAGTGGTTGTAAAATGATAATGAGTAGCTTCAGAATGACTATAACAAGCTGTAAAAGTCATTCCCAGTCTGTCATTAGGTGTTCATTAAATTTAAATACATCAAGACCTTCTTTTGTGTTTGCATGTATATGTAGGCGTGTGTAGGGATTTGACTATTTTAGAATAATTTAGTTACACAACACGATACTCCATCGAATAATTGGTCTATTAACTGGGTACTCAAATATGCTATGTCAGTAATTCCAAACCTTTTTTTTTTTACTTTTGGAAACTCCTTATTTGTACCTACAATAAAAGCTGCTTCTGCCTTCTTTCTTCCATCAGAGCTGCATAGGCTTGTGTATGGAAGCTTACCAGCTCATTCCCTTTATAAGAATGTGTCAGCATTGATAAAATTAGACCTAATTTCTGTCCAAATCAATTTACCAATCTGTGCATAAACAAAACACCACCAAATTGTTTTTTTACCATGCACATCCCAGTTTTCTGTCTGATGTTTTTCTGACTCTGTGTTCTAGTTTGTGCGTAATGATTCAGGAAATGAGAGCTGACTCAAGACCTTTGCACAGTCTCATAGAGTCATGCTTCATTTGTAGCACTGTGCAGATAAAACATTCTATTGTTGTCACACTATTAATGTGCTCAATACCCTTCTCACAAAGGACTGTTTGTAATGCAACAAATTGAATCCTATTACATTTGCAGGTGCCTTGTGTCCAGGCTCCGCATGGTAATAAAATATTTGGCCAATCAGATGAACTCTTGCCGWCCTTGATGCCCACACATGTTATAGACAAAAGTGGCTGAAATGCTAACACGTGGAGAGTGTTGTGGTGTTGTGACGACAGATGGTAAAGTGGGAAGTTAAGGGGGATTTTACCATTATCACAGTATTCAATGTTGCAGATTTTCTGTTAGTTTTGATTCCCACTTATTTCTTTTGTTTATTTGAAAGAATACTGAAGAAAAAAACATTACAATAAGTTTAGGTAAACTGGGCTTTATGGTCTATCCAAAGCAATAAAGGACTGGTCTCACTTGTGATTCAAAAACAAWTTTTTTGTTTTGCACCACTGTATAGGTATACAGTACAAATAGATTGTAGTGTTTCACATCCCTCTSACATCTACAAGTCAGCTCTTCTACACAGTGTCGCTCTTGTTCCCCAGATCATTCAGGCAGAAAGGATTGCKATGTAAATGCACCAGTGAATAGGAGTGAACAGCCAGGTTTAAAGTAGATTATATTAAACTCTTGTTAGTTTAAAGACATACTGCAGTGAATAGAGGGGGGATTAGCAGATGTGCTGCTGTGCCACAGAGGTGTTTCTCTAAAATGGACTTAATCCCCAGTCTGTTAGTCAGCTCACATCTAAGAAAACAAAAGTTTTTCAAAGTGAGACACAAAAAAGTGGACTGTTTAAAAAATTTCAGAACCAAAAATAATATTAATTTTTTGGCAAAAAATATATATTAATAATTCTTACAGAAAGATTGATTTTGAATACATTTGAATATGTGTCCAGTTCATATCTAAGGTCCATGGGTTCATTTATTCACTAACAATGCATAGAGAGTAGAAAAAGTCTGGTCCTAAATTGGGACGGTATTATTGTTTCCCAGAATTTGGTTTTGGATTTTTGTAAACCACACGTACTTGTGTAGTTCTTAGCACAGGGAAATAACTTATAAAAGCATCTACTATTGTTGGACAGGGAATAAAGCTTACTAATTTCACCAATATTGTTAGCTCATTTACAACAATTATAATGAAGACATGCTAAATTTACGTAATAAATCATACAAGCATACCCTTTTTGATGTTAGAGAGCTGTAGAGATTTTCAGGATCATCCCATTTACATTTTAGGTTGCCTAAAATTGTGCTTAACTGAACGAAAAAAGAACTTGTTACTTATAAAACAGAAGAACATTGAAGGAAAACTTTTTGTTTGTTTGTTTATGATTCAACAACATAGCAATTTCAACTTTGTCTTATAAAGTGAAACTTTTGCTAGTATTTTAGCTCCTTATCTTTGGATTCTGCTTTGCTSTGATTTCTGAACTTTCCTACTTTTCCCCTTTAGGTCACCATGCATCATTTATCATCTCAGTTTTTCAAACGTGCTTTCTTTAAACCACCATAGACAACCATCTTTCTTCTCATAGATCTCCCTTTGGTTTTCCAGTCACCAGCCCTTTGTTTGCTTCTGTTTTTCTCCTTTGGCTTTACGGCTCATCCTTTGCTTGTGCTAAGCTCCTCCATTCATCATGCACCCAGCATGAGGGTGACACAAGTGAAGAAAAGCATGTGTTGGTATGTGTACGTGTTGGTGTTTCTCTCTCTCTCTCTCTCTCTCTCTCTCTCTCTCTCTCTCTCTCTCTCTCTCTCTCT
>NW_013952667.1:567990-570348 GCF_001266775.1 Austrofundulus limnaeus
CACACACACACACACACACACACACACACACACACACACACACACACGCACGGTTTCACACCGATTGGGGGCAAATGCTGTCACAGTTTTTAAAAGGCTTCCCGTGGTTAGACATGCTTGAAATGACATTCTGGTTCACTGAAAAGTGGGAGGAGGAGGAGARTAGCTGAGTTGCAGGAATAATAATAAAAAAAGACACAACATGAAATAGCCATGCTTTTATGTAGAAGGGTATTTAATCCAAAATGTTTTCTTTAGGTGGATCTTGAATAGCCATTTCGTCATACAACTACCACCTCAGTCAAACATAATGATGATTCTCCAAAATGATAATGAACAACAACTGATTATTAAATGAAAATTATTTATTTAACACCCTAGAACGTTTTGTTCTCAGGCATTGTATTATTTTCAAAGAAAGATAAAAGATAAAAAAGTTGCCTTGAAAATGAATAAGTAATTAAATAAATGAACCAAGTAATGGCAGGTGAAGGAAACAGCAACGTCCAAAATACATCAGAACCTCACACAAATGAGCACATTTTGTGAGATTCTGCATTTTATACTGGATTCAATTTTGTGTCAAATCCATGATTTCCGCATTGCAGAAATCATAGGGCCCTACATATCCCAGTCCTATTTTTATTTTTTATTTTTTTACACACCTGGGAGATTTTTCCACATACCCCCTGTAATATGCTTATGTACCCCAAGGGGTACACGTACCCCTGGTTGGGAATCACTGCTCTATATCATAGAACTTTTGGTTATTGCAGGCTAAATTTTGTACAGGAAAGGTTTTCAGAAAAAGGGGAATTGATGTGGACTGCACAGTGCACAGGGGCAGGATTAGGAGAGTGTTTTTTAAGTATGTTTTCCTTCCTCTCATTAAAGAGCCTGAGAGCCATCAGCACAAGAAAGAAAGCATACAGGACAACAGATGAGAACAATTAACACAAAAAATAGGCATGTGTGTTTGAACTTTAGAAAAATTTAATGAATTTTGCATTTAATGCTCAAAAAACAGATGCTCGTAGTGTGTTTTCTTTTTGTTTGTTTGAAGCGGACACATACACACAGAGTTTTGTCAGCAGCAAATGCCTTAAAGGCAAGAGGATAGCTCTGGAAAGGAAATGGTCTATTAGRGTGTCTCAGCCCATTTATTTATTAGTATGAGAGCTTCAGGGCTGGGTGATGTAATCTCTAACAGCTCCTTTAAAGTGTCTCTGGCAGCCACCTGAACAGCTCAGCACTGTGTGAAGAGGTGTTTTCAGCAGGTTTTCATTTTAAATGTGACCACAGTGACCAAAATAATGTTAATTTTTTTACTTTTTATTTTGTATTATTGTTCCAAAGCAAAACCTTTGCAGAAAAACCTGATAATTCCATTTCAGATTATGGAGACCATGAAGTTATCACTGAGGTCAACTTGATCACATTTTGATTTAATTGTTGTTTTGTATATGGCTGATTCAGTCAACGCTCAAGCTTCAACTGAAGTTCATTACCTTAAAGTGGTAGTTGAGATCTACTGAAGCTGTGCTTTGTGGAACGATGAACATTTTAATCTTATACATTGTAGGTAGCTCTTCAAATAACCTGTATTAACCAAGTAATTCTGACCAGATTGACAAGCTAATAGCAAGTCTGAGCATGACCAAAACCAAGGTGGATTGCTGCCATCTTATGCAAACAAACAAAAAAATTCAAACTATTTTATGCTAGTGCTATAAACTTTTACATTAAATTCAGTTATACATCACACGTCTATTTCAAAATAATTTGGTTTTGGTTATTTGCCTTTACAAATACCAGCAGTAGCAGCTGTTGCAGCCTAGGGCATACAGACAAATATCCTTACCTTTTTGTCAAAATAACTAGAGAATATGAAACTGACGACAGCATCAAAGTGTATAAAATAAAGTTTGCRTGAACTGCAACAAAGGACTTTAAATTTAAGTAGTCTTAAAACTGATCTGTTTAAATTTGCTAACCTATTTGCAATAAAGAAGTTTCTCTCAGGTAACAACTGTTATTATTATTATTATTATTTAACTTGGCTTCTGGTCGGCCAAATTCATGCCCACGATGAGGTGGAATTTATCTTTAAACTTTTTAAGGYTCAGAGTCTCACAGAGCTCTCTGGTTGTTTTTGATATCTCTCTAACCCTCCTACATTTTTTTCCAAACCTCATCTTGCTTCTGTCTGCTCCCTGCCCCCGTTTTCTTTCCACCCATGTCCTCCCTCCCTGTGTGAGAGTGCGTGTGTGCGTGGGTCAGCCCTCCCTAGTAAGAGAGTGAAGTAAACTCCTCTCTCTCTCTCTCTCTCTCTCTCTCTCTCTCTCTCTCTCTCTCTCC
>NW_013952667.1:570937-574657 GCF_001266775.1 Austrofundulus limnaeus
TTCTTTTGTAATATTTCATCTGCATTTTAATTTGAGAAGTTTGTTGCACAGCGGAGCAGCTGATGTGGTGATTATCAAAAAAAAAAAAAAAAAACACAAAAAGGAAAATGTTCTTTCATATCAGTCAAATTATAAACATTTTTAGTATTGGTTGTTTTGCATTATTTTAGACCTCTTGTTTTAGCATTATACAAGATGTAGCCTGTAACTTTTTTAACTAAAATGTTTAATTTTAACAAAAAATCTTCATAAAAACTGTCATAAAAATTCTGTTTAAGTTGATTGCTTGAGATAAACATGTCATTAAGTACAWACATTGTAGTACTTCAATATGCACGGTCTTAGTCATTTGTGAAATTGCAGCAATTAGCCTAGTTGCTCCATCATTTTATTTCCYCCAGAATTGGAAAAAAAAAATCTGTAGTTTTTCAAAGATGACCGAGAACTGTATCACCATAGACAGTTACCATTAACAGCATCAGCCTCTTTGTCTGTGACCATGTTTGGTATCTATGGTGTGATCTCTGAGGTGTTGGAAACRGATTCTGTCAGACCTAATGCTTTGTTATTTTTAGTGTCGTGATGCTTTTGGGAAAGGTCTGGCTTTCTGTCTTTGTTCATTCTGTCGCAAAGGTTTTGCAAAGAGTTTAGCGACAACATTTCATAGGCTTGAAACTTCTCTCTTACAGATGATAATGTCCACAAAACGTGTCTTTTTGCACGTTTGTTTTTCCCCGCATTCGTCTTCATTTATTTGAAAACATTGACAGCAGGAGCCCTGAAGGTAATGTTTGGTATCTACCAGCAGAGTCAGACTTCGTACTGTGTTGAGGTTGACTTGCCTCATCCCTCTCCTCTGTCTGTCTTTCCTGTCATTGTGTCACTGGTCGGCTTTCCTCTCGAGGCAACTGAGTACCCCCCCCCACACACACACACACACACACACTGACACATGCTGTTCTATAATCTATAACTAACTCTTTGAACAAACAGCAGTTGTTTTGAATGTCATGGAAGTTTGCACATTGGCACTTGCTTAAGTACACATGGGCACAAATGTTGCAAACGCTCGAATGTCTTGGATTTATAGTAACACTGACTGCTCTGTCCAAGAAGCTACGGAACAGCTGCCTGGGAATAATCCATACGTTCAGTCAGGCTTATAATTGGGCATCTACCAAGGTGGGTTAAACTGTGCTTTAGACATGCATTTACCCTGAAATTTCCTTAAATTCTGAGCTCATATTTAGAGTAAAAGCCTAATTCACCCTGGCTGTTTATTTATATCTGGTAAGTTCTCTTTTCTGTTGCTCTTCTGAGGCACCAACTCTGGTGCAGAAATGTAGCAGTAGTGTAAGTGAAACCAATTCCTTATGCCTGGTATGTGTCAGATTTGGGCAACATGATTTGAATGCTAAAAAAGAAAAGTCTTGAGGTTTTTGAGACTTTAGACTTGTTTCCACCTTTTGGTTTGATGGGTGTGTGAAAACAAAGTCAAATGGTTTACTATAATCTTTCCTTTTTTTAGATTTAACTTCCTGCCTATATATTATAAAACTCAAACTGTATATTATTTTCTCACTTAATGGGAATGATGCTCATCTGATGTTGCCGAAGTGCATACATTTTACAATGTTTTTTTTAAAATCACAATAAAAATGATTTAAAAAAGTGTAACAGGAGTCATTGAGATAAATTGGTATTTTTTAAAAATCTTTACACATACTAAAGTCTCTGTCACACTATACTGTTTTAAACTAATTATACTACACATTCTCACTCCCAACTCGTCACATATTGACGTTTAAGGTAAGGTTCCCTCTGCGTCTTATTTGGACGCAGARGGTAHCYCCCTCGCGTCACTCCTTGACGCCCACGGCTTTTCCGGGTTGCGCCACCAGGGGGCTTTGGGGCGGGTGTCTGAGGTTAACATGAGGGATCGGGTTTAATGGTTAAGTTTAGGTACTGGGATCAGGGGTAGGATGTCCATGGGGAATATTAGGTCATTTCACGCTTTAGAACATGTTCACCTGAATTTCGTACATTTYYTAAAAATGGTTAATTTTACCTACTAGGGTCAGGGACAGGATGTCTAAAGTGAACTAAGGTAATTTCAGGCTTTGGAACGGTCGTTTTTGCGCATTTTATACACTTTCTGAACATATGACAACAGCTTCCGCCCCATCTCGTCAGTAACTGACGTGAGGGGGGTACCCCACGCGTCAAAATCGGACGTAGAGGGAACCTTGCAAAACGTCAATATGTGACGAGTTGGGAGTGAGAATGGGTTGAATTATACCGTCTGTTCGTTTTCTTCCGCTCATCCGGAGTTGGGTTGCAGGGGGCAGCAGCCTAAGCAAACAAACATACCATCATATAACATTTTGTCTAGCATACAGTACTTGCATATGCTGAAGATTATAAATAAATAAATAAATAAATAAATAAATAAATAAATAAATAAATAAATAAATCCATGCCTCTTTTGGATGTATACATGCCAAAAACTTGTACAATAGGTTGCCCCCAAACCTTTTACCCAGGAAAATAAATCTGGGATCTCAATGGGACTCTCAGGTTAAATAAAAGGTCAATAAATATTAGTAATGAGGTAAACCAATATATAACCTATGTTTAATTTATGAGTAATTTATCTTTAACTTCTCTCCAGCTATACATAACTTATATGACATACTCATATGACAKCATTTTTGTGATTTATGTAATTTTCCATGTACACAGTTAGTATAACTTATGCCAGACTTAATCATAGCATATTGGAGTATTTTTCAATGATCACGCAGGGCTGAGCAGTAAATCTGTAACAATATATATCGCGATAGGCAAGTGATCAATACCAGTAGAAAGTATGATCAGTAGAATGCTGATAATTTCACTGTACTCCGATCTGGAACTGCACGGCATTCTGGAGGATGTAAGCAGAGGAAAGGTTTTTGAAGTCTCTTACCTCTCACGGCCCATTGAAGCAAGGTCAAGAATATCCACTTACTCACTATTTGGTAAGCTAGCAACAGCCTGTTGAGTAACATTTACCAATATCAGTTTCATGTTTTACCACCATGCCCCCATAACTGTTTAAAACTAAAAAAAAGCAATGTGGAGTGWAATGAAAACACGAGTACAACAGCTCGAGAAGAAATTGTGCATAAAAGAGAAAAAATGTCAAATCAGCAGATTGGCAGCATCAGCCTTGTTTCTCCTGTCCTTATTTCAAATATGTAAAACAAAAACTAATCAATAATYAKCAATATTGGCTGAAAWGAAACACTTATAGCCAAAAAATATATCATAATGTATCGCCCAGCTTTACAATCACAACACTAAATTGGAGCAATCTTTCGCATATGCCAGGGTGTGGGACAAAGTCTTCAAACGGCCTGACTTCGCCACGCCGTCACGTCCACACCTTCTTGCCAAAAGTCTTGGTGTTTCAAACCAAGTCAGACCAACTTGTTATCTGTGTTCTGACACAATTTCATGTTGATTGGGTCAAGCTGATCAGAGATGGACCATTCCAAACAACTGTATATCGACACAAGTTGTCTAAAATGTTACAGCGTGACAGGGTCTAAAAAACTAAAATCTGTTGAAAAGAATATCTTTTTTGTCCTGTTAAAGGCACAGTGTGTAGGATTTTGTCAAGTCTTTTAGCCGAAATTGAGATAATCACTTATGACAATAATAAAAAACATGTCTAAT
>NW_013952667.1:574976-584304 GCF_001266775.1 Austrofundulus limnaeus
ACACCGTAGAGTTCCTTTGTGTTTGGAAGCGGGGGGTGGGGGTAGGGGGAGGACCAGGAAGGATGATTCAACCACTCAACTACTAGATGTCGCTGAAAACAAGTAATCCTACACACTGTGCCTTTAACTTTGTCAGATTGCTGTCTCAAATAACGTACATAGCACCTAAAAACACACAGAACTCTGTTTTTGTAAGTTAAAGTGAAATTTGTTTTTGATCATTGGATCAGGTAACAATATCATATAAAGTCCCTTAAAACTGTATTCAGATAGCATTTGCCTCTGGTTTTGATTTAATTTATTGTTTTTGGCAATATATTGTGCTTTTACGGCACAAGCAGTTTTTAAAGAAAAAAAAATAAGTTACAGAAAGATGATGCAGGTGCAGTTTTTATTTTATTTTATTTTAACCACACTTTATGTGCCTCATTTTCTCCTTATCTCTGTTTTGTCTCTTCTCACTTTCTTTCACTCCAAAACCACTTTAAACCAAGATCTAAACTCACTTCTTAGTGCTGAAGTCAGTTTAGTTTTGAAGACAGGCAGCAGACAGCTCCTGTGTTGTGTCTACTTGCTGGGTGCAGTTTGCCCTTTCACRTTTTTATCATTGTCTCTGCAGTAAACAAATAAAGGACATTGTATTTAGTTTGAGAGAGAGAGAGAGAAGAGCACAGGGAATTTACACACTTTATAAATCACACACATATTTTGTGACCTTCCACCTACGCCAGGCTGCAGCCCTCACTGTGGGTTCTGGGAAGTGAAGAGGGAGCGTGATAGCTTACATTTCATTGTCCTTGGTGGGAATAAGCACTACTGTATCAGTTTTCACAGTCAAAGCTTTGCCAGTTGCTTTGCTTTTGTCACTGCTCTCTAATGAGACTGTTGCACTCTGCAGAAATGTAGATTTAGTTAAGAATAACTAATGTATTTTTTTTTCCTGGAGAAATCCAATCAAACATGTTTGGATATTGTGYAAAACTACTGAGAACATGAAATCTGTTTTTAAAAAGTATTAAGAAAGTTGTTGTAGATATACAGTATGTGTGAATTACCACTATGAATGTTTGCATAGAAACCACCTTTAAAACCTTCAGTTTAGTTTTTTTAGAGACAGAGTGGAGATTTGTAAGTCACTTCTTGAGAAGTTACAAAACAAAAGTCATTGTCCTTGATAAAACGCTGACTTACACATTTTTGTTTTGAAACCAGCTCGAAAGAAAATGTGTGGCACTTTGTTTGAGAGCTGACTCATTGCACAAAACTGCTAGCACTTTTTTTTGCTCCTCAGTCTCAAAGCTTTCTGCCAGGATGTGTTCTGTTCACTTTGTAGAAACTGATACCTTATTAGAACCACTGATGTGCTGGTTGTTACGTTGAAAGGAATCACATTGCTGCATGTTAGGAGAAATGTGTAAAAGGTATATTRAGTTTAACTTTCCCCCTCGATGTAGCTTTTTATTTTCTTTTTGGTGAGTGAAATGTCTACTTTGACGCTTTCTAAGATGAGTTGAGCGTTGAGACGGATGCTGTAAAAGAATCTAATGCATCGGATTTSAGATGGCATTTTGAAGACTGATGTAAACATCAAAGTGATGGTCATCCTAAAATGACCTCCAAAAGCTGCAGTCAGGGGAAGTGTGGAGATTTTGGGAGTGAAGGGTATTACATCCTGTAATGGATATGGATCAAGTCACTTCTATCCCCGTCAAATTACCAGTCTGGCACTGACTTCTTAARACACAGCTGGAGCAGGGGCAGTTGTGTGCAAGATGTGAATTGAGCAAGGAAGTTTTGTTTTATGCAAATACATTCAGAATTATAAAGCTCAACAAAACATTTTAACTTTACCTAAAATATTCAGAAGAGTAATGCAAATAGGTTTTGTTTCAAACACATGCTTTGTATTCTTTAGTACTTTTGTGTTAACGTTTGTAGTTGTCTTGAAGTTTAAGTTTACGACACACTAAGCACGTAGGACCAAGAACTTGGTGTTTATGCGTTAGTTTATCTGTTATCAGTGAGTACGGTAAGCTACAGTTCTGTTTGTGTGGGCTGCAGAACAAAGTGAAGGACAGATAACAGGTGAGGAGGAGCAGGGCAAAGCTGGCTGTCACAACTGCAGCACCCAGGGACCAGAGGGGATTAAAGTTTTCCATGTACTTGGATTCCATCAATAAGATGCTTTTGTGTTTCTACATGAAGTTTTTTTTTTTTTTGTAGTCACATCCTTTTTGATTGAGCAGGTTTCATGATTTAAAAATGTCTCACCTTATCTGTCCTGACATCAAAAAATGTTCTGATTTGCTTTGTTTTGATGAGATTTTGATTGCAAAAATAATGCTAACAGTAAAGCTGCAGCCAGCATTTGCCTGGGGAACAGAATATGAAATGGGATGTCTGCTTTATAACAATCTAATATATTTTTTTCTAATTTCTTTAATAATCGACAATCTAAAACCATACTGTAGATAATAAGGAGCAAGTGGCAAAAAGTAGACCAAATGGGATCAATGTCAGAAATTCAGAAATGTAAAAGCTGTGAGCTACATTAACTCAGCTATTGAATTTTGGAATAAATCACTAAACCTTGCAGAACTTGCAGCTTTGCTCTCACAGTTCTTGCTTGTCAAAATATGTTTGTTGTCCCGAAATAACAATGCAAAATAAAAATAAAAACTAAGAATGCTGTTATCACATACACATATATTTTTCTTATTCTCTACTTCATTAGATTACCCCCACTTTTGTTGTATTCTTTCTCTCTCTGGTTAAAAGCTGAAAAGAGAAGCAGCAGAGAAAGCTTTGACATTTAAGAGAGAGAATGTGACCAAATAAAACAAAATAAAAATAAAAATCAACCTTATGATTCACTCTTTTACCCAAAAGGCTTAGCAGTAGTGGCAMTCATCATATGCTGCAATAGGTACCTAATTGGTGTCCAGATGGAACTGGATGCTTTGTGTGTGCGTGTGTGCACGCTTTTTTTTCCACAGGGTTTTCAGCCAGCAGCATGTTTGACCAGTGAGATAGTTGAGCGAAGGCCTGGAGCCACTGCTGGGTGATATGTGACTAAGTTAATGGGAGGCTAATCGAGCATAGGAGACAGTGAGATGCATACAACTGTAAACACACACACAGTCACTCATCCCACATGAATACACACCAATGTCCACATTCCACAAATAAGACACACACAGACTGAAAATATGTTAATATACTTTCACAGCCAACTCATCCACTCACCTGAATAGATGCGCACACTTTACACATATTCACACATACAGGTTGCAAATGGTTGGAAAGGAACTATTTAAATGGCCACAGATGACTGAGGCACCCCAGATCATACCTTTTAGACATAAAAACACAGCAGCTGCAATGTACTTTACTTACACACACACACACACACACACACACACAAATGTCTCTACGTCCATATGTGCACTGTAAGAAATTTACCCACACTCAGAGTTCTCTGTTTTCATATTTGTAACTTGAGGTTTCAGATTTTGTTGATTTATCAAGTCTAAACAATAATTAATCTATGTATTTATTTAAAAGGACAATGCACATTATTCAGTATTCAAAAGATTATAAATGTGCTGGTGTTAGCACAATGGCTAGTTTCCATCTGTTTATTCATGATGTATTCACATGTAAGTGTTTATTGATGTGTATTTTTTTTTTGGGGGGGGGGGGTTGTATGCTGGTGCTAAATTTATGTATCATAAGTGCAAACGTTGCATTACTTGGATATCAAGGCTTACTTACTTTCTTTCTTACTTATGCCCTTTACCCTGTCTTGGGCTATTGGCCATGAAATGTAGAACTCCAAAGTTTACAATCTAGGACCATTTTTTCTAGTTGACTCCAGGTATAGTGCATCTTTTTGACATCATCCTCGAGGTTTTGTCGCCAGCTGTTTCTTGGATGACCCCWCCTTGGGCCTGGTTAAAAGAAGAGTCTGTTTGGTAGCATCCTTTCTGCTTTTGCCACCTTACGTCAAGGTGGTCCTCCATCTTCCAGAAAGTTATTCTCTGTTTTTATTTTTGGCGTTTCTGTAGCAATTGAAGTTGGCAGCCTCATGCCCAACTCTTCTCCTTTTTCTTCCAGATTTGGGACCGGAAATGGTGGAGTTTATCAAGGCTTATACAGGTCATAATATCATTACGAGACTTTTGTGCTKGGTATTTTGTCTATGCTCACTTGATGTACTTAAATAAAATTGTCAAATTGTTTCAAAATTCAAATGAGACTTGACAGCTACTTGACTCTGGATAGGAGCACTAAACTAAGTGACCTAGAGCCTGCCTAAAATTGTAATATTTAAGTGAATAAATTTAACAAGTTGCYAAATAAAAGCAATATTAGTAAGAAAAATACACACATTTTTACCCCTACGTCACATTTTTTTTTAGTATCTACCTTGAGTTTTGATGATGTACTGAGATACAACATGTGGCTGTAAGAAAATAACTGCACAACATCACCTCCTGTATTATCTGCTGTGAAGCACATTCAGCATGGTCTTCAACAATGTCAGGTTGTCACAAATTTATTTGATATATTCATAAATCTTGAGGTATTCACACAGTAACGTTGAAGCACCCCATGTCTCTCACATACCCATCTTGTCTGTCTGTGACTCAGCCGTAACATTGCTTAATCTCATGCTACAGTATGCAAATGGCACTGGTGTTGAGTCCACTGCTGCTGGTGTGAAGGACTTACTTGCTGATGTAATGAAGGGGTGTTGCTTGTTGTGATGTTTTGTATGAAACAAATAACAGCTGTAGCTGAAGCTTATGAGTACACTTACACTGGGTAAACCACTAAATAGCAGCAGCACAACCTCAACATTAAGTCAGCAATTGGAAATAACATTGTCAATTCTTCTCAATAAGTCTATAACACAGAGTATTCTTTAAAAAAATCATCTGAAGCTTGTAAGAAAATAAGCTGAAACAATGACCTCAGTATGCACCTGTTTCTTTTTTTTTTTTTGCCCACCTGTAGATGAAACTGCGGCATTAAAGGAACTAGGAACAAAACACTATAAACAGATAAAAATTTTGAATAATTAATATATTAACACATTATATGTCTCATACAGTATCAATAATGTATTAAAATGGATGTTTAAATACTTCAGTTTAGGGCAGTCCCATTACATATTTGATGTTGTTTTATAAAATTCCGTATGATAAATACTTGTAAAATATAGCTCTACAGGTGTATTTGGGCTTATTTTGTTAATTCTAGTATCAAAAATAGGCTAAAATGGAAAATCTTACACTAAATATTCATTGTTGACTCTGTGACTTTTCACAGGCCAAAAACAACTAATGCAAAACAATTTTTTTGGATAATTCTTATCCAGTCTTTTATCGGTCTTGATGCTAAAATATGTTCTTATAGAAATGACTCTGAATCACATCTSTTACCTTGGTTCATCTTAGCTGGGCTGCTGTGCAAATCCAACCCTGTGTCTCCAAGGTAATCAAGTTCTTTGTGTGCATTCTAGTCAAATAAAGTTGAACTTTGTGGCCTGTTTTTTAAGCATCTGAGGGGTCTTTTTGCCACGTCCATTTAGTCAAATGTGTCAAATCTTGTTACATCCTTGCTTTGAGGTATCACTTTAAATTACTTCTATTCAAAGTAYGTGTGCTATAGAGAATTCCAGCTCTTATGTTTGCCACGGCCAGTCATCAAACTGGCAAGCTCAGGGCCGTTGTTTATCAGTTTATAGGAACGGTTTTGSATACCAACATGATGAGATAACGAGTCACATGATCAATGTGCAAAATGATAAAAAATAGCTGATAATTCTGTTTGACTGGGAAGGTGTGTAAATTGTAAGTCAGTGTTACTTTTGTTAGACTGTTATTCTGGGACAGGAGATTTGTTTTCTTTGATGGGTTTTATGGTAAACATGTTCTCTGAATGTTATTTTTATGAAGAATGTCTATGATCAGTTAAGAAATAAGTATTATTTCTTTGAAAGTTAAGTGCGCTGGCTGATCGAGACATGTTTTTTAACAGGTTGAGTGGAACAGAGAATGTTTAAAACTACACTGATGCCCTGATRCAACACAGGCACCATCCCTGCTGAGTTTCTGTGTATGCTTTTCATATGAAGCATTCCATTGTGACATACACATTTGTCTGACAGAAACACAAAAACAGATGCTTCAAGGAACTGAAAAAAAGGACCCCTAAAGCTTCTTGCAGCTTTACAGCATACGGCAAAAAAAGGAAAAAAATCCCATCACCTTTTAAAATTTTATTCAAAATGTTTGTAAACAGAAATGTTTACTTTATGTAGTTTATAACAATGTCGTGGCTAATGTGTTATCACAAATCACAACAGATAAACWCCATATTCTATAAATATACATATTTTCAAGAACATAAATAAACTGAGATCAATAATGTGTCTCAAACTAGATTTCTTCACATTTTGGACAAGATACATTTATACAAGGCATTCCACATTGTTATCTTTTAATAAGTGTAAAATATACACTTGTTTATCGTCTTCTTTATAATTGTGTTGCAATCTTTTCTCACAAAAAACTATGTTCAGACTGTAGTTTATGAGTTGCATTAGCTGTCCTAACAGTGCACAGCCACGGCCCACAGATCCAGCCGAGCGCCCGCTGTCTGTGAATTGATGTGGGCTGTTTTGTGATGAGTAGGAGCTGCAGATGGCAGTGAGAGGGAGAAGAGGAGTGTTTGACGAAGAGCCCAGCTGGTTCTCTTTCTCTCTCTCTCTCTGCTTTGCTTTCTCACACCTCCTTCAAGGACAGCTTCATCATTCCCTTGTATTCCAGAGGGAATGCTGCTGACCTTCTGGAATGAACTCCAGAGTTCCGGCATGCTTGTGTATCTGTCACTCATGCCCCATGAAAGGGGTCTCGCACGCAGACTCCTTCACACACCCCAGTGGTTGGAAAGCTGTCAGATGACAGCTGTATAGCCAGAGAAGAGCACCGGCTCATTACAGCTTCATTCATCAGTGCGACATAATGAAGGAATGCTTGAAGAGCTGTTGATGATGTTCTTGTGTTGGAAGATAAGAGGCCTAAATGCAGCAGGCTCCCTCATTCCACGTCTCGCTCGTTAAACTGTTTTGTGCTTTTTCTTAAGGGAAATATTTTTTTTTAAGTTGAGTTCTGTTTGAGCAACAAGTTTGTGATTGGCTTGTCACTGATCAGTTTCAACATTTGTTAGAAGCATCCCAACATTAAGCCCTTTCCTTGTAGTTCTCCAGGCTTTCTGAAAGTTTTTCCTTTCAGCATTTTCTTTGCATTTTGGCTGCTTTTGCACTTCTTTTTATTCTAGTACTAGACTGCTTTTAGAATGATATCTTTTCATAAGTCGCTCAATTTTGACTTGAGAACTAAACAGGATCTTTTTCTCTTTATCATCTGCAAATGCCATAGAGGTGAAAATATGTTTCCACAGTTGGGCCTTTATGATAGAAAGTTGCATCAAAGAAGCAATTAGAATGAGGAAGTATGAGGGAAATCATTGTCACATACTTCAAGGCCAAACATGTAGCCAAAACAGTTAGACAGGCAAGCTTGCCTTCCCATCATCCACTGAGGTTCATTAACGCATTCCTGCACATGTGGGATGGCTCAGCTCATCTCGGCACTGACAGGAAGACGGACATCAGAGTAAGAGCAGGAACTGTATGTGCTTAAAACAGAAAGACAGACTGAAACTTAAGGAAATAAATGAGTGTTAAAAGGGGGGAAAAGGAAAAATAACTTTTTGCTCTTTGTTTTTTTTCTTTGTAAATCACACGTCAAACACCTGGGAGATGAAATGCTGCTTAAGTGGAACGGGTAGGCGGGGGTGTTTACATGGGCTTGGTGAAAAGACCTTTCCTGGTTGTCGTTGTTTGACATGAGCAGKATAACTAATGAATATGTCCCCTCTGTCACTGCTCTCGTCTGACTATYCTAGTCCATATCTTGTCTCTTCATCTTACTCTCTCATGCACAATATCACTTCCCTCACATCCATCCCCTCTGTCTATTTAAATATGTTTATTTTCTTTTCCTTTTCTTGTTTTGGTATGCACAAAGCTACATTTGTTGAAGAGAAACACTAAAACGTTTGGGGCTTTAAGAGGGCCATGCTTGTTAATTGCGTGTTGACAGTGGCCTCTGTATCCAGCATCAAGCCAGACAAAGCCTTTAGGGCAGACCTGAAAGCTTGGACTTGTGTCTTAAAGGCCGTTTTATAGAAAGAGCTTGAAACAATTATGGTGTCAGTGGGGTGCTGGGGAAGTTCAGCCAAGTCAAAGCACATTTAGTTGTTGGTGTGACCACTATCGGATCACAGAAGACAAGTCAACCTGAGTTTAACTTGATACACTAATTGAATCAAACTTTTGTCTAATGAAGTTCTTCGAGGCTCATGACTGCAAATTTATAACTTTTTGTGTAAAGTCGAACTGGCCTCTCATAGAAAGATGGGACAGGCTCAGAGAAAATCTGTCYCACTGTCAAGGTTGTGTTTATTGCCCCATAAAAGCATTCATAAGACCTTCAGAATGGCATCTGATTGTCCCCAAGTTTATTCTGCAGACCAACTACCCCGAACACACAGCCAATGTCATTAAAACCTTGCAGAACATTGAGTCCTGAAGGTGGTGATATGACCCAYGCAGAACTCTGATTTTTGAGTGTTACTGGGATTACGTGAGAAGGCTAGAATTAACCATAGTTGAGTAAACTTCCTGTAGAAGTTTTTCAATAACTGTGTACAAGTGTATTAATAAAAAAACGTAAAGATTGTAACACCAAATACTGAACTGGTGTCATTTTTTCTTATGGTAGTTCACTTTAAGTTGTCTATTGATGGAAACTAGCAATTTGAATTAATATTTCTGAAAAAATGTGAAATTTTACATGATTTTTCCACTATTTAAACCCATTTACTACTCATACCGTATTTTACCACTAGACCAGAGGTGCTGAAAGTGGGTCCAAAATGGGCCCGCCACCAGTTGACCTGTTGCTAGGTTGTTATCTTCTGTCATCCTATGTACAGAAACACTTTATTTCCACACGCAGTCATTTCATCTATTGGCCCAACGACTAGAAAAAAGGCTGTAGTGCAGATAGTTTGCACTTACTTACTTACTTTATCTTTGAATTATGTTGAGTTTAAACATGAAATACAAATAATTACAAGATACATTCAGATTAGATTTAAGCATATACATGTAAGACCACAGATACTCATTTTTTTATCAGTGTGCAATGACCCATGTGGCTTTGCTGCCCAAATATGTCAAACTTTCTCCAAG
>NW_013952667.1:584367-594834 GCF_001266775.1 Austrofundulus limnaeus
TCATTTCTACCTTCTCCTCTCTGTCAACGCTCTCTGGTTTCATTTAAAGGAGTCGATCATCAGATATTGTCCAAGATTAACCATCAGGGTGGATATAGCTCGCCAACAGCCTCGCACTGAGGACCTATCCACATCATCATTTACCCAGAATGCTTTGCGTGTAAATAAAATGGCCCCGTCCATGTAAAAATATATTTTTTGAAAATGTACAAAACTAAACAGCCTACAGTATTTTTACAGTCTTTATTTTACAGTTAAATATATCGAATAAAGTCTTATGTTACAACTAATCGAGGATCCCTTCAAAGACTCTTCAGCTGAACCATTGCACAAGGTTGTTCTGTTTTTAGGGTTCCTCCATTTGGGAACTAGAATAGGATAATGTCTTGACGCATCTCAGTAATCCAGGTAGAACAATCAAAAAGTAGATCCTCTGGACAGGTTCTTCTTTAATGAAACGTTTCCTCCAAGAGACTTCTTCAGTCTGAGGAGTTTCAGGTGAACTCAGCCTTATAAGCACTGCCTTCACATGGTGGACAAACAGGTTGGTCACATGCAAAAGAGGGCCATCAGCCAAACAACAGGTTGTTAGTGCCTTGATTGGCTCTATTGTTCATAGAGGGTCATGCGCCCCATCACCTGATTATCGTTGGGGCCCTGATTCACACTTTTTGCTCACAGGAGGCTGAGTCATACTTGCAATGACAGCATTGTAGGAGGAGGACAACTGGACATGAAGGTCTCCACCTCTGTTTAAGGGTGAACGGTTTAGGATTAGGACAGAATAGGACAATCCTCTTATGCATCCAGTCCCCAGTTATAATTATGATCATTATCAGCCTAAAATCTTCCATTTGGTTTTACTTTAAGGTGTACAAATTTAGATGTCCAGTGCCAGGAAGTACCACTTTTAAATGTGTTTATTTTTTTACCCCATTATCCTGTTATGCAGTGTTTTGGGGTCCTTTTAACTAGGCTATCCCATACTGTGTTTACAAAATGAGTGTGAAAGCTTTAAAACAAAACATTAATGGTTTATATCCCTTCTTCCTAAATTAATCCTTTTCCTCCACGAGCTACACCAGTCTTACTGACTCCCTCTGTTCTCCATCTGTTCAGTTTGTAAAGGAATAAAAAAGAAGTCCCATTAGAGATTCTACCTGCATAAATAACCTACATACGACTGCTGGATACTTATTTATCTTACTGCCTTTGTGTTCTATTGTTATGCCTATTTTCTTCAACACCTCTAAACTTTTCTTGTAGTTCCAAGTGAACATCTTGTTCAGCCTAACTTCACCATGTTATTTACAAACAGTGCTCAGCAGAAGCCAATATTGCACGGACCATTTGTTTTCATTGATCTCATTTCCTGATACTAATACCCCACTGCAAAATTGATGTACTGCAGAAATATGATTATACAACTGAGAATCAAACTAAAATTACAGATTTGATGGCAAATTGATGTTGGGAATAATACTAAACTGTTAAAACTAAATGGGAAAAAATAGTTTAATTACAGAGGATTTTATGAGCTCATTCCTAATGTTCTCCACCAAATGTTATTGCTCTGTACCACTCTAAATTAAATTTTCAGAATGAGGAGAAAAATGCAACATAATACAACATATTTTCTTTTTAATGAGCACCAAAGTCCGCGCTCTGCATGCAGTTGCTTAATGTCAAACTTTTATTCCGACTTTCTATAAAAACAGCTTCTGTGTTTTTGACAAGATGAAAAAAAAGGTCTAGTGTACAAATACCAGCTGTGATAATGAAAATTGTCTCAATACCATGAGGAGAAAACCTAACTTAGATTTTTTTTTGTTTGGATGTTAAAAAACTGGGACATTGACAACATAAAGAATAAATCATGTGGCAACAGAATAACCTTTTAAACATCTCATCTGTGACCACCCAAAAAGCACCACTTACTCTTTAAAGGAAGCAGAATCTTTTTTTATTATTATTAAAGGTCAGCACATGATAACAGACACACTTTCTCACACAGAACTACATGTGTAAATGCCTAACTACCACCACTACCTTTATATTTTTAATAAAGACAGGATCGTGAGTGTGAGTAAGCATTCCTGCAGTGAAAACAACAGCTCATATTTGTAGAATTTGGTCAGAATGAACACCATGGATGGTGGCTGAAAGTCCTGCCTACGCCTACACGCAAAACCATGGTGTCACATGACTTTCTTTAAAACATAAAACAATAGCTAACATCCAGGGGTGTCGCTAGGTTTTAAGGACAAGGGGGGGCTTAGCCCCCAGGAGACGCACAAAATTTTTGTATAAAACATTTGTATTGGGTGTGTGTGTGTATATGTATATATATATATATATATATATATATATATATGGTATATACATACGGTGTAAAGTATAATTTCAGTAACGTTTATTTAGAAAACAATGTACCTACACTTTCAGATAATTTTTTCCATCGTTATTTTTAAATCATTCAAGACCAAATAATATTTTAACATCAATTCAAAAATACCCCAAAACATCATTGTATTGAATTCATATAGAATTTTTGTTAAAAAATAAATCAATTTTTTAAATCCAAAATAATTTAGGGGGGACTTTAAATTTTGTGATGCCACTGCTAACATCTAAACCTATTAAAAATATAGATTAAAATGCAAACACATTGTTAACTTATACTGAAACCAGTCTAAAGAGATGCTGGTGCCACTCTGGTTTCAACTTCTGAATTACTGTCAACTTTTGTAGCAGATGATATTTTGTTTTTAATAAAGAAAAAAATTGTAACAGTTTTGCATATCATTGTTTCAAAACTAAAACCAAACTGATTAATGTGTTGTGCCATTGAGTGCAAGCAAAATCAAATGGTTTCTAGTAACTAAACTAAATCAGTTTGACCAAGAAACCTGACTAAGAGTTTGCAGTCTTTATGAGATAGTGATAATGTGTGCTGAGGTAATGTGATGGACTTGCGACCTGTCCAGGGTGTACCCCGCCCCTCGCACTGTGACTGCTGGATATGGGCAACAGTGACCCACGCAACCCTGAAAAGGAAGAAGCGTGTACAGAAAATGGTTGGATGGATGGATGGTAATGTGTGCACAAGCCTGAATAATGCTGGAATACAAGAAATAATAACTTACACAGCTCATAATATCTTATATAAATGTAGGAATTCAAGGATAAAGTGTAATCATACATATTGTCTGTATTACTGTTTATATAAACCTTGATGGTGAGGAGTTTGCAAAAATGACAAGCAGTGGAGTCTATGAGTAGTCAGTGGAACAGAAGCCCCGGATAACCCTCCTTCAGTAAGAATCACTGTCTATCGATCGGCTGAGCTTTTTGTCATTAGTGCAGTCTTTCCAATCTTTCACAGAGGAGATTTAAACAAGGATAACTCTGATTAGCTCGTCTCTATTTTCTCTTTGATTTGTATCCAAAGCAGAGCTGAGAACAATCATGAAACTCATTCAGCTGCCTTCTTGATCCAGTGTGGCACAATTATTCACAACACCACGCATAACTGGCTTGTCTGCCAGACGTATTCAGTCAAAGGAATTATCAAGGTTGAATAGAAAGAGTAGAACGCAATCAGATATATTTGTGTCCATGTTTCTGTTTTTAAAGCAATTTGTAAATAAATAATTAAATAAATAAATACAAAATGGTGCTGAAAAATATAATTTAGAAACATTTACACAAGAAATTGTTGTGACAAACTAACTGCATGCAGTTATATGCTCTCTATCACATACACACATTTATATACACACACACGTATGTATGTATGTATGCATGCATGCATACATACATAGCAGTAGGTCTTCCGATGCACCATCTTTCTTTATGAAGCCAAAATGACAGATTTCAGTGAAATTCAGATATGAGATTGRCTTTTCTGTATGACTCATGGGCTTTCATGTCGTCAGTGTGGGTTTTTAATAATAAACTGTTTCTCTCTGAAAAACAAGCAAACGACAAACAAACAAAACTCTCTATGGTGAAGAACTTTGTTGTCCTAAATATTTATGAGTATACTCAGCAAGTTTTTCACTTATGAGAATAATCCAGTACAGGTTGGATGAGTCTGGGTGTTGTAGTTTTCAATCAGAATCAGGTCTATTGTCGTCCAGACGCATAGAATGGCAGTTATTCAAGTTTCACAAATCAAATAAAAGTTTCACAAATCACAAACTATTCTGCAATGAGTGTAGAATAATCTAGTCTAAGTTTGACATGTCTAAGTATTTTATTTTTTTTAAACTAAGGGCAGATTAAAGATGACCGAGGAAAAACAATCAGTGGAATCTCCCTTTAGCCGTTTCCCAAATTCGAAGTTACATTCGGTAACCAACTTTGGCTTAGTGTGACACAGTGATGATAAACCAACTGTGAGCAGCCTGCAGCTCACAGGATTAAACATCAACAGGTTTATCACTGAGTGAATAGTAAAGATGATGCTGAACAGCAACTTTGTTGTTACTTTAAAAAAATATTGAACTGCAAATAGGATCACTACAGTAAGTTATATCAGTTTGTAGCAATGGATTATGGGTCTAGTTACTAATTACTGTAAGTCTCATTTGGGAATTCCACCTGGTCCTTCATCAAGGCAGGCAGCGATGAAATTAACCATCAAAGTACAAAATGGTTACGTTCAGGTCTACACATGTAAGTCAAAAAGAGATCTAACAAGCCTTAACTCATAAATATAAAAAATACAACTTGAATTTTAAAGTATATTTAAAAGTACAACAGTAACTTGTTTAAAGTCTACATAGCAAAAAATAAGGAATAAACTAAGTCAACAAACTATAAATAACATATTTTTTCAAATGCTTATTACTTTGAAGATAAAATGAGAGCATATGCAATGTGATCAGTAAAAAGGACCGTTATAATAAATGTCAGCTATCTCTTCCCACTTGCACTTCTCCATTTCTGTCTTGTTTGCAATTTGTGGGAAAATTCTTTCATTGTGTCAGTAACACTAAAAGAGATGGACAGAAAGGGAAAGCAGATAAGACCCCCAGAGAAAGAGAAGAGAATGCAAAGGAGGGGAAAGTGGTTTAAAGAGAAGAGGTTTTAAGTCCAGTGATAGTACAAGTATTCTTAAAATCCTGTTATTACCATGTCTCACCCTTTATATTACTCATCAAGAAACGTGTACTTTTTCATAATGACCTTTTATTTATTCCTCTTTTAGAGAATTCAAACCAGTAGATCATACTCAGCCTTTCAGTCCACACAGTGTCCCATAGATGGGTTCTAAGGGAGCCAATAGGCTTGTAAACACAAGTTATTCAGTGCTACTGTAAGGCAAATTGTCTTTTGGCAATGGTTCAGAATGTGTTGGCTTCTCTCCAAAACAACTACAGCAACAAACAAAGTCACAAACAGTGAATCAAGTGAACTGATGCTGAATTGATTCACAGCTGAGACAGGAAGAAGGACAGGATCAAGTTAATTAAAGAATCTGACAGGAGACTACATGTTTTTTTTTTATGTAGGAATTGTACCAAGATCTGATTAAAAATGATTATCTGTTATTTTATTGGGAATACTGAAATTTAAATACACAGAAAATGTATTTGCTTTTTCTCTTTAAATCCTCAAAATACTGTAGCAGAATTAAAAAAAATTCTAAAGGTAATGAGTTTTTCCTGAGTTAATCAATGTGTGAAACTTAATATAATGATTTGGTTGAATACTTAACTCTAACAGGCTGCAGAGTATTTTTTTATTTTCAAACAAACACTTCATGAATTTCCTCTGAAAATATCTGTTCTCTGATCTAAACTAATCTGCTGGTTCATCCTTGTATAATTGGATGACCTTAGATTGCTGCAGGCTTTTGCATAATCAAATGCATCAGGGGAGGCAGCTGCAAAAAGCAGTTGTCACTTAGTTTTCTGTATTTTCTTTGGACAGACGACTCCTCAGAGCGATTTAACATTGTTTTGAGGGCCGAGAGCCCGTTCTGTTCTGCTGCTATGAAAACATCAGCACAATTTCAGCTGCTGCTTTAGAGTCAGGGAATATTTCCTCCACTAAAATGGATCTGGACACAACTCGACTCAATGTGAGATTTTTCGTATTGTTAACCACCTTCCTCACTACTATGCAAACATTTTTAATMTACCTTTGAGAAAATGAAGACTACATACACCAAGGTAATAGTAGTGGCACCTGACTTGCTATCTGTAGCTCATAGTATGAAATGATTTGGAAAGTGCAATTCATTAAGTACAGTGACAAAATCAGCCCCTATATTCCCCATGGAGTTTTATTGTAATCTATCTCCTCACCCCTGCAATGTAGTTACAAAATTGTGTTTTTCAATATGACTTCTTTAACAACTAGTACTACTACTACTACTAAAAATAATAGTAATAATAAATTATTATAGCTAAAGTAAAAAACAGATGTGGACTCAATTTAGATCTCAGATTGCAGGTGGCAAAAATAGAGCAGACACCAAGTTTAGTTTGTACAAAAAAACTAGTCTTTTTGCCATTTTTTAGAAGACTCGTTAGTACAAAAATTGTTGAATGAATGCAAACTAGTTCCTATAGAGACCATTAATTTAGATTAGACATTTGAAATGTGAACTATCAGCATGGATGAAGCCAGTTTTCTTTCTGTAAGCCAATGTTTGGGTGGGTTTTTGTGAAATTTGGAACTTGCGCAAAAACCAAGGGGATTTTCCAATAAGGGAAAATAAAACAAAATGTGAAAGAAAAGGTAAGGGATTAATGACTGAAATGGTTAAGATGAGTAATTCAAAAGAAAAAWAATAATTGTGATAAAACCCAAAACAACTTACATGGAATTTCCAAATCACTCTTTGCTTTGGGCTCAGTGGACTTCTGAAACAATGAACCTTGGGACAGGGAGGGAAAAAAATAAACAAACATTGAAATGAATGAAATGAAAGGACAAGAAAAATTAAACAAACAATTCACAGAAAAAAATGGGGCAGACGTAACAGGACAGAAGCCTTTTTATGCCAATTCTTCAATATGGCTCTCCTCCTTTTTTTCTTTTACTTTTCTCCCAAGGTTTAGTTGCGCTCTCAATGAATATCCAATGAGGTTTGGGAGAAAACAGGAAAAAGGTTGTTAAGCCACAAAAATAAGGAGGCAATTTTAGAAACCTTCTCTTTAAGGTCGTTACTGCTGAGTCATGTGGAGTGGYCCACTTAGTCGCAGCAAACAGAAAGTCTGTGACGGACGAACTTTTGATGTACTGATGTATAATTAAAGTGCTGCTTCATAATTGATAAAGGTAACATWGCAACATGATGCACTTAAGGGCTTCTTGGCAGAACAGCTGACTGGAGAAGAGTCACTGATTCAGCACTAAAGGGAAGGAARCACTGGCTGGGTTAAGTGGGGTGATAACCACGTACTGTACAACATACTAAAATGAAAATGTCACTCCCATCTGCCAAGTAGACACGTGTTATTGTAAGTCAGACGTAGTGGGCAGCACTGCACTGAATTTATAAGGTTTGCTGGACTTTTTCTTTTTTTAAACCTTGATTTACTCTGATTCTAGGTACTTATTGGTTGATGCATACTTCTAAAATCCCTTGTTAATTATTTTTTATTATAAATTTTAATTCTTAGGAAAGAAGTACCAACAAATATATGTGAATGTATCTACAGTGCCGGCTCTTGGCATAGGTGAACTAAGTGGTCGCCTACAGCGCCATCTGCTGGAGGGGGCGCCGAACTGCAGGAGAAAAAATATTATTCGTAATCCCTGGTTGTAATTCTGCTAAGCTCCCCTTTCAATTAGCTTTGTCTAAAACCATAATGAAGTATTACAGGAAAAATAAACTACTCAACCCATAAAACATCCCCCCCCCCCACAATGCAAAAATCGCCCCCACCCTCTCTCTCATTTGATTGACGTTGCACTGACTCTTCCTGCTCCGACACTCTGACGGGGGAGGGGCTAGTAGTGCCTCTCAGGTAACGGTTCGTGTTGACAAACTCAATAACAACAAGTCTGTATTTAAGTCTGTCAGTCAAACTTGTTTTTATGGGTTCAAATTGGGGTGGGTGGGACATAGTTTGGGAGGGGGGTGGTATGTGCGCTTCAACTCGCCTAGGGCACCAAAATGGCTAGAGCCATCACTGTGTATCTACAAAATGACACAATAATTACTGTTAAAAWCGATGTTGGTAGTCGGAAAAGCATAGAGACAAAAGAATATGATTATGCTTTTAATTAATACAATACTAATGTTGGAGCAAACAACAATGATGAAAACATGCAGCTAGTAAAACGAAGCATAAATGATTCAGTATGAGCCAACACATGAGAGACGGGAACAAAAACAGCCCAGTTGAGACCAAAGCATTTAAGGAAAGTAGCAGGAAACAGCTCACAGGCAATGCTGACAACAATGCAATAGAGTGACTACAGAGAGAGGTAGAGCTTTCAGTGTGGAGAGGGATTGTTTGATGCTACCTGCAGATTGTTTTGCATAATAAAAGAGAAACACAATTGAGTGTTCAATCCAAATCCTAAAGTTACATAACAGCCTGTATCTGYGGTGATTACTGTGGTTTTAGAGGCCTGTGCAGCAGATTATATTTGCTCGGCTGATACTATTGAGCAGTACGTGTATTTGTGCACATGTGTGCACTCAGAATAGGTTGTGAGTAAAATGTCATGTTCTCGAGGACGACCTGGTGGAGCTCGGAGTGCATCTCTTCCAAGAACTTTAATCAACGTGTCAGATAAATGTCAACAAGCCAAAACATAAAAGAGAAAACGACTCTTTAAAAAAAAAACAATAACATAAGGCTGAAAGTCACACATAGATACACACAGCACACACACATACAGGCTGACACTAATGTAACTCTCCCGTAAACAAGAAAMTACAAAGAGAAAAGGGTTCAGGGGGCAAAAGTAAGGTCAAAAAGATTTCTCGCTGACAGAGTTCGACCGGACAACTTTTCAAAAAAAAAAAAAAGACAAGCGAAGGACGATGGAAAGCATGAATAAAGAAGGTGGAGTGTTACAGGAGGGAGGATGAGAGAGRGAAGAGAGAAGTGCTTCTGAGCAAAAAGTCAATTACAGAGCACACTATCTAAAACATTAAATCCCCCATTAAATTGACTGAGCCTTATCAGTTCATTCAAACCCCCTAAAACTCCCAAAACTGGTATTAGAGTGGTTATTTTTAACACCAGCGGATAAAGACTTCAATACCAACTGACTATTCTCTGTCAAAAGCCATATCTGAAAATAATATTTCATCAGTGGTGCAAGAAATACTACCTATGTTTCATTTACACTGTAAATATAGGATCTAAAAACTGCTGTGCGTGCAGAAACCTCCTCTTACAACTTCAGATACAGCGGTACCTGCACCGAGACAGCACGGTTCATGGATTCCTATTGCTACAGGAAACAATTGAAACATTAGTGCTGACATAAAACCACGTCTGTGCAGTCGTTCTGAGGACAGGAAATCAATCACAGGAAATGAGCCCAAATCTATACCTCTCTGGGTTTTAGTCCAGATCCTGTGCCCGCAAACTGCACAAACGCAGGGATTCCTTTTCGATGGATCAGAGCTCTGGTACAGTGCACGCCGGGCCAGGACTGGGTCAGGCTGCATGTACTGTAAATTCTGTCAATAATGAGCCCACGGCAAAGCTTTTTAAGGAATTATATTGTATTATTTCCTTACTCAAGACACAGAGGATCGACTAACTCATCTGCTATCACAACTACCTTCTCCCCGGAGAGAGAAAATGCATCTCAGACGAGTAGAGACTCATGTGGCTGAAGGATTCACATTCACTTTTATTCTTTTAGTTTTTTTATTAATGCAGCAATGCTTCAAATTAGCATTGTCATTTAAAAATATGAAATGCAACACTACTGAGACCAGAATGATGTACAAGCAGCAGTCTCTGCTGTTAAAGTAGTTTTCTGATTTGATTGTCTCTGTTGTTATTCATGTTTTGATCAATTTTGAAAATTGTCTTTTATGGTCCTCTTCCTTGAACGTCCATCACCTGCCAAGGACAATTATGAGCCTCAGTAGATAACCTGAGTCTGCTATGACAGCGACCGGCCTAACACACTTATGCAGTGTCATCTGTCACAAATCACCTTTCAGAGACAGAGATGCAATACAGTTCAACAAGTGGTGAAAATGGTGTCAGTATAAATGTCAAATCTGAAAAGAAAAAGTATTTGTAGTAATTTCTCAGTTAAATTGTTCAGTTTAAAAATATTCACATGAATTTACTGAATGTATTGTGTAGGCCTGTCGCGATAGTCAATAAATCAATTAATTGCACGATAAGTTATTTTGAGGTCAGTAAAAAAGTGAGGACGATAAGTTTCATTTTCCTGCTTGTTGGTTTACTTTGTCTCTCTCTCCCTCTCTGTGCTCCACTACACAGGAGCTCAGCTGACTCCTCC
>NW_013952667.1:595486-599658 GCF_001266775.1 Austrofundulus limnaeus
ACACACACACACACACACACACACACACACACACACACACACACACACACACACAAACTGCCTGTACCCCTGATGTGTCGCTAAGTAGAATAGTAATCAAGCTATTCATTAGCGCAGTAACAAAGGCCATTACTGGCTAATCAACAATCTTCAAACTCAATCGAGGAAAGCTAATAGAAATTTAATCCAACAGTGAGCTTGAATATGGGGAAGCTTGGGTGTGAGTGTGTGAGTCTGTGTTGATATTAGACAAACCAATTAGCCCATTGTGAAAAGACTTTGCTGTTTTAAACAATTACAGAAATGTAAAATTTGTGGTGAAATAAAACGCTAAAATGAAAATCTTCCCCATCCAAAGTGTAGCACCTAAAATGACACAGATTCTTTGAAGTGGATTTCTGAGGAAAGGTTAAGAACATGTCATGTCATTTTTTTGTTGTAGATGACTCTTTAAATTATTTCACTTTAAARAAACCAAGTAAATTTATGAGTGGATTCACAAGCTAACAGCTAGTTCTAGTGGGTCTGAGACCAATATGGATTTCTGCCGTTTTAAAGCAACACAATCACTAAAGTTTCATAGATACATTTGAACTAATTTTTTGAAATCTTTACATTTATGCTAACCCTTATACAAACCTTTCTAAGTCTTATCATTTAGGCACTAAACAATTCTAAATAATTTAGATATAATGACAACCTAAAGCATTGAAATACCAGTGAAATGAGAACTTTCAATATTTTTTCCACATTTATATTTTTGGCTTCCATTATTAGAAGTTTACACCAACAACTGTGGACAAAACTACAAATAACCACTTTTCATTGCTTTAATTATATTATAATGCAAAAACAGTCCACTCCGTGCTATGCTTTAGTGTGGTGGGTTTGAGTTCAAGTTRGGGTGGCAAGAGGGATGCTCACCCATGTGCAACAAATGGCCTGCCTGAGCATCACAGTTTCCATCAGAACACCCACGGCAGCCATGGAAGTCCTACAGGACCTATAGTTTCACTAGATTTACATAACTTAGGGGAGGACCTGGAGACAKAATGGTCAAAAATATAATTTTGAGCCATGTTTTAAGAAAGAGATTAAAGATTTGTCTGGAGTAACCTCTCTGGAAGACCTGTCTCCCAATCATTTTTACTCTTTTACAGATGGATCACTTCTGAAGGGGTCAGTAGGTGCAGGGGTGCTGATTTTGCACAACTATAGTGAGAGAGAGTACAAATACCCACCAGGCTTTTTTCAGCTGTATCTCAATCTGAGATGTATGCAATCCACCAGTGTGTGGTGTCTGTCAAAGACCTTCAGTAAACACAGAAGGAAATATTCATCCTAGCAGCCAGGCTGCTATTAAAGCTCTCCAAGGGCCACATTTTACATCATTACTTGCTTGGAAGTGTGCTGAAACAGCCAACCAACTGGAGGGAGATAACAGTGTTACTGTTAAATGGGCACCAGGACATTCTGGCATTAATGGTAATGAGAAAGCTGCCTACTTTACAAAAGCTGGCAGTCAGACCCACTTCAAAGGACCAGAGCCTCTTGTAGGTATCTCAGCAACAGTCTGTAGGACTGCCCTACAGGCCTGGACTACATGTCAACAAAATCCGCTGGATGGAGCTGATGGACTGTAGACAGGCACGGGAACTGATAAATCTCCCAAATCTTAGGTTTGGGAAAGTTCTCATATCCCTGACAAGGAAAACTCCAAGTACACCGGTTGGATTCCAAACTGGGCACAATCTGCTCAACTGCTAGACTTAGGTCACTGCTTGGCCCTGAACAGTCAAAGGAAAATAATTTTGGGGGATCCCTTTCTGGGTCCCAAGAAGCTCAGAACACAGTGTTTCWAACCTCCTGTCCATCTGAGGGATGGTTTGAATAAAGACCTGTGTCTTTTGGGGGAGAGCAATGGGTTCACTTAAGGGGTCCCCRYTCATAKTGGTTCTTTATTCATTCCCACTCAATATAAAAGTCAAAACCTCCTCCCCCAATCAACTTACTGTGTATGCACCTTTTTACAGTTATAGTAAACTTTACTTTGAGTTGAACTTGAACTACACAACTGGTCTTGATAAATTTCTACACTACATGATTTTTTTTTCTTGTACAAAAACTGAAAGTAAACAACAAGCTCCTGTGTAAACCTTCAAGCAACACAAGTTAAGTGATGTAATTTGCGACTGCAAAAGTAGCAACTATTGATTTGGAAAAGCAAGTTAAAACAAGCAAAATTTGTGGAGAGCACAAAGTGTGAGTTTGAGTTCATTGTCTTTAATTCACTTGCTAAAATTGGTACACTAAACCTTCCAGTTGGCAGCATTTTAACAGAAACAAATAGTCACATTTTTGTGCCAATTATTCTTGATTTAAAAGGTCCACACAACACACCCATATCTAACACGATAAAATGCATCTCCTCAAACTGCACCTTCCTCACCAGGAAAGAAGAAAAAACCCTAACAAAATGCAAATGCATCTAACAAGAGTGATGAACTAATAATCTCCATTTGGGTTACAAMCAACAGCTTGTTTAATAATTAAACATCATTTACAATAGAAGGGAGTGAATACTATGGTTTCTCAGGCAAAACAACGACAACAGATAAACAGACATGAAAGAGAACAAAAGCCAAAGGCAGCCACAAAAAATGATTTATTATTACAAATGTGTCAACTACTGTGCTTAAGTTTCAAACATTTGATAGCACTGATCAGTGCTTTACTTTGACTGTATGATGTGTGTTTTACAGCCTCAACATATCTGTCCAATCTCACATCACTGTTTTAATTGGCCATATGTCCTGGTGTTTCCGTCTGCATCTTCTCTACGCTTGGGAGGTGATTAGGACAATCCTGCTGCTCACTGCTTCTACGGGGAATTTCCTCCAGCCACCAAAACCACAGCAATGCATTACATGGTAGGAGGAGCGGCTAGACTGGGCAGATTGTTCAGGTTAACATAGGTCATCATGGATGTGAGCGAGTGTAGATGTGGTGCAACGGGGACAGGTTTGTGTGTTTGTGCGTGTGTGTGTGTTGTAATGCCTTTGTGTGTACGCATGCCAACATGGGATTTCAAAAGCTCTGACAGCTTAATTAATTAGATCCAGGCAAGTGACATAAAGACCCAATTAACCACGTTGACATAACTGGGTCGCTATCGGCAATAATCCCTTAATGAACTTCTAAAAAAACAACTATGATTAAATGTAGGGTAGTGTCAGTATGAAGAATGTGTTGGTGCATTTACCTGATCAACATCTATTTGAAGTCACAGTTGAAATGGAAAAGAATGAAAACAAATATTTTAATTGATTTAACTGATTCTTAAATGCCATCCATCCATTCATTTTCTATACCCGTTTCTTCCATTCAGGGTCACGGGGGTCACTGGTGCCCATAACTAGCAGTCATAGTGGCGAGGGGCGGGGTACACCCTGAACAGGTCGCAAGTCCATCACAGTGATTCTTAAATGTATCATGTACCATCTCAATAAAAATGTGAAATACATGATTCTTAAATGTATTTCACATTTTTATTGAGAGGTTTAGAATAGTGTTTTGTAATCAATGGGCAATATGTTTTATTTTTAGACTGTGATGAAAATGCTGTCATCAAGTAGTTGTGAAGGCCCTGTCACACTATGATGTTTTGGACAACTTATGCATTTTTTTCCCCAACACGCTGAGGAAGAGAAAAAAAAGCATCAATTAACGCCGTCATTTAGACATGATCATATAGTGTTCCTAACGACTTGAACATGTATAAAACCTATGAGTAAATTATCCCTACCTTAATCATAACGTGTACAAGCTTATTATGATGTGTTTGGACTTCGGCAGCACGTACTATGTGCAACATGAGTGGAACTTCTGCAGAACGTCTGCGCAGTGTGATGGAGGAAAATGAGACGTCAGAAGCAGTCACAAAGYGACACATAGCATCAACTTATGAAAAAAATCTACAACACATTGATGGAAGTTAAACATAATTTTAGGATAACTTAACAACATATTGGTGGGGGCATTCGTTGTCATATGGAGATCCCAGTGCAGAATTTTGAACATGCCATTCCAGCAGCTTTATTTTCTTTCTCTGAAACCATGAGTTTTCTTGACTTTGTGTTTGGGCTCATTGTCTTGCTGAAATGTCCAGCCAC
>NW_013952667.1:601878-612907 GCF_001266775.1 Austrofundulus limnaeus
TGACGTGTTCAATACTTATTTTACCTGCTGTGTGTGTGTGTGTGTGTGTGTGTGTGTGTGTACAGTATATATTCCCCAATGTGCAGCAGGAGGTAAGAAATAGCAGAGCGCTCTCCAAGGTGTCCGACACAGACAGAATTGGGACACAAGAGGACACCCATTTGGACTATGACAGGCCTACAGAAGACTATTTATAACCCACTACTCTACTGTACCTCAATACACCAAATGATACATGACTTGCACATGTGATACATGAGTATTTTGTAACTCATCTGCAACTATTGTGTTCTTGAAGCTTTTGAACACCACAGCACTTATTTTTTTGCAGCATCCTAGACACGCATTTTTTAAAAGGACAGATAAAACTTGCTGCCACCTTGTTTCCCAGAAAACTAATAAAAGCYAAAAGTTAATGGTTCACACTCAGCATCATAGGATAATAAATGATGGAAAGAGAGGGGGGGGGAGTAAAAAACAGGTGAAACGAAGGAGAGGGGCAAACAAAAAAAAAGTTGTTCGGCACCAAAGGAGGTCACAGATGTGCTGAACAGAAAGCTTGCGTCGGCTTCTCTACAATACACATGTGTACATGATTGCGAGCACACACACACACACACACACACACACACACACACACACTGTGATACCTCTGAGATTTACACAGGTGCAGATGCTTCATGGTGATCTATTAGACTCACCCTCTCACGTCAACGTTCAAGAGCCAAGAGAGAGACGGAGAGAGCCCAAAGATGGATGGGGAACAATCTCAAGAGAGGGTCGGATAAAGAAAAGGTATTTCCACGGCAACGGTGAAAGAGGGAAGGATAGAGAGCTGGGGAGGCAGTGATTATGGTGCAGAAGGATGAGGAAACAAGGAGCAGATACCTGTGGGTGATCCATTAAAACTAAGCCGACAATGTCAACAAATAGGGAGAGTAAGCAGAAAAGAATAGGAGCGAGGAAGCCAATCGAGCTTGAGAGAGAAAGATTGCAAATGAATAAAAAAAGGACAAAAGAAAAGATAATGAGAAAGTATAGGAGACTGAGGGGGGAGACAAAACTGTTTGGAATTTCCATATCATGTCAACCAGAAAGATGAGGGCAGCGAAAAGAGATGAAGTGCTGAAAGTGTAGAAAAGCAGATAGTATAACTAGTTAGGGGAAGATACATTGAGGTAACTGGTAGACTCCTACACAGGGGAAACAAGAAAAGTAAAATCATCAAAGGAACGCAAAGGAAGAAAGAAAAGGGAGGAATGACAGAAAATCAGCAGAAGGCTAGCAGAAGATAGTGAGCATAATACTTTCACCACAATCCCTGTGTCGAAATAGTAGGGGTGTGCATCCATCCATGCATCTGTGTGTGTGAAAATGTAGAATCCAGCAGCTATATCAGCTACTGTTAACTTTCTCTACCCAATTCTCCAAGAAGAGCCGGCCGTTACATCAAGGGACTACCACTGGGAAAGATTGATTGATGGGCTGTGCATTGGAGACGTGGTGCAGGTGGTTGGTAAGTTAATGGGAAAAAGATGTGCAGAAAGAATATAAAAYGATGTGGATCTTTAAACAGCATGAAGAAAAGAATGTGTGAGGACCATGTTTGGTATATCCTGGCCCTCCTGGTGRTTTACATGACTGATGCAGAAACACAAAAAGTTGTTTTACAACACAAGCAAGCTCATGTTCACAACAGAGACATTCCATGTTTGTTAGCATAAATGCACACAAGTCCAACACATTTCCTGTTGCTAAGTGTGCCTCAANGTTTTATATTTTAAAATAAATTCAACTCACAAATAGGTTTAAAATGGGTTTGATAATCACATTTTTTCTCTACTAAACACAAAAATTTGAGAAGGGAAGACTAACTAGGTCATCATCACTTGTGGTGTAGTTATGTTTCTTATTTGGTACATTTACACAAATAAAATAGACACTGTGGATGAATCCCAGTAATGTCCTGTAATTGATGGGTACAGTGATGTCTTTCCAAATGATGTTCCTTTAACACACAATAAAACAAAAATAGAACAGCAATCGGGGCTTCACACCATAAAACAAAGCAATTTGTTTATTTTATCAGAACCCTTCAATACATCTTTGTTTCCACTTTTAGCATGTACATACATGCCCACAGACTGTGGGTGTGATGCTTGTGACAGCCTGTTATAAGCTTTTATTCCCAAATAAACTAACGCTCCAACAGGTACTTCCTACTGAACAGCCCATAAACAAGATCTGCATCTTTGAGCGGTCTGAGTGCAAACTAAAACATTCTCCTGGAAATACAAACTTTTGGACACCAGTTAAGCATGAGGACAAGCAAGCTCATGTTCACAACAGAGATATTCCATGTTTGTTAGCATGAATGCACACAAGTCCAACACATTTCCTGTTGCTAAGTGTGCCTCAACAACAATAAAACAGGATTTATTTTAATCCTCAGCTTTCCGCGAAGAGCACGTGAAGGYGCAAACACAATGTCACCAGACAGTTTCATCAGCAGTGGACATTGTTGTGGCTTTGTAATTCTGTTAACATGTGACAAATGTTTTTTTTCCCTGCATGATGYTAGAATCATTCTTCATCCACAGACCACCCTCACTGTAGAGTGAATGTGGTCGCAAGGTATGCTAATTTCATCAAAAATGTGTCACTAGTTGAAGCACTCTCCTTTATTCAAAGTACAGGCCTCACTTACAACTTTTAATATATAAAAGTTGTAACTTGTATGTGATTATTTGAATATTATACAAGGCATTGCCTACTGAATTTGGGGACTATTCTCTGATCATAGTACGTATAAAATTAGAAGCAGGATGCAAATAAATAAATAAACACGCAAACCAAGTAACATGAAAACCACTCAGAGCTGGAAGTCAGGGGAGCAGCAATGACGATTTGGGATGTTAGGGGGAAGGAAAGTTGAAATAAGACCCTGGGCTCAAATCAGGAAGAGGCAAGATGAAAAACATCCAAATCCACTCAACGGCTCAGACATATCAAGGGAACATTTCCCCAAACAGATGTTGGCCCACTAACAGCTGGAATTAGAATCAACACCTCAAACGTCAACAGGGAGAAGTTCAAAAGGGAAACACTTTCAACTTGTGATACAGGGATTGAAAGTTAGGAAATTAAAAGATTAAACTTGTTTTTGCCTCGGTTTTAATTTAGCACACTGTACTTTTTGTTCTTTTGTAATCAGCACACCCGAAATGTCACAAGGCAATATTTGTCTGAAGAAATAGCTGTGGCAGATAGAAGACAYCTTTTTTGTCTTTTAATGATCAGAGTCGACAAAAATATGAAATTTCAGAAGTTGGAAGCACAAGAAACTTTCACTTGTACAATATGTTTCAGAAATTTCTTAGTGGATTAATTTGTTCTGATTCACAATTAAAGTAAGTACATAAAAACAATATTTTTTACTATATTAATAAATGTGATTATCAAGCATAAGGGTCCACAGTAAAAATCACATAATTTCTCTAGAGTTTAATTAAGCCTTTAAAGACAACATGGAGCGGCTCTGGAGGTAGGGCAGAAAACTTCAGACCAGAAAGTCACAGGTTCGATCCCCTGCCATGCCCACATGTTTGAGCAAGACACTTAGTCCTCAAGTGCTTCCCAGGTGCTTACATAGCTGCCTGCTGCTCCACTTATGTGTGATAGGTCAAAATGCAGAGCACAAACGTTGTCCTTGTATGGAGACATTCATCGATGGCAATACATAGCATATTTTTATTACGTTTCCTCCAACTAATCCTTTTTGTTTGCAGTGAACCAGTGTTAAAATTACTGACAAGCTGTTGAATWATCTGACCCTGTTACAGGTCATTGCAGTGAAATATTAGCTCTCTGTTGTCTGCATTTCTGTTTCTGATGTTTCTTTATTCAATGATGCATTTCTCTTTACCCATTGAGCACATCCATTCACACAGAATTTTAAAAAACATATGTTGCTGCTACAAACAGGAAAAGAAAGGGGCATCTCAAGGGATTTCCAATGGAACTCTTGCCAGACTTTGGCTTGGATATGTACTACCAAAAAATTCCTATTCAAGTATAATTCTATGCTTCACAGAACATTTAAAAGAAACTGCTAGTAGAATCAATGGAAAGGCAAATAAAACCAGCGTTGACAGGAGCAGATCTTCAGAAAGATTTAGCAGACTGTCCTGTCTCACTGCCCAACCAAACCTGTACAAACATGGCAGCAGTGGATGAGATCAGATTGAATTTTCCTGACCAAACTCAGGTCAAACWCTCTTAAGCCCCAAGGGGTTTTCTTGAAGTTTTTGCTAAAAAATACCATGCTGAAATGTAATTGAGTGTATCTCAGTATTTACAAACTCTGCTTAAATAATCTTGGTGTCAAAATAAAGCTAAACACATTAAAATAACACTTGGGAGATTTCATCAGAAGTGTAAGTATTAAAACAGCTGCTGTGGTTTTAGAGATATTGGGGATGGAACATAGTATTTTATATTCTTTTTCACTTTTACCTGAATATTTTTTCATTAGATAGTCAAAAAAAWTATTTTACAGATTTGCTTGAATGTCTTTACAAATCTGCAAAGACGCCATTTTGTACAGTTTGTTTACTTTCTGATTCAATTGCTTGTAATTTGAACTGTGTTTGGTGAATATAAAAATAGTTTCCATGACCTTTTAGCCAAGAGTCTTAGGTTTCTTTTGATACCAAACACGTCAAGGTTCAGATTTGAAGTTAAAAGAAGTTAAAAGAAATAGAAAATAGAAAAAAACTGTTTTGCCCCCAGTACCGGGGGCATGTAGCCTGATAAAAACCAGACCCTTGTCCTTCACTTTGCTTCGTACGAGGGTCTGGACTCACGGCTATAGAGAAGCGATTCTTGCTGGAGGCGTGGCCTCTGCTGATGTGTGTGTGTGTGTGTCGTTATGAAGGAGGCTAAGCTAAGAAGCTAACCGGAAATCGCATGCGCTGTAAACAACCCTACTGAGAGGAGAAAAGTACTTAACCAAATGAGATGACTGTAAATGAGAGCTGCTGCTTTGTCAGACAAATTTAATTTAATTTGGAAGCCTTATCAACACGGACTGGTTTTATTCACTTCCTCCACTGCCGTATGCTAAAATAACTWGCAGACACTGCGCAKAAAATCGACGTTCTGCTGTCGCACGTCTTACTGAAGTATAATCCAGGCTTAAGTCCACCTTTTGGAAAATGATGGTAACCCTTTATCATATGAATCTTTTATTCAAAAATACACATTAACATGTGCTAAAACTCAATTTAACACAGTGCTAAAAGCATTGCTGATTGACCCAGGTAAAATAAACTACAAGCAGACACTGCRCATAAAATCGATGTTCTATTCTCTGACAAAAATTCTCCAGAAGAAATCCTCGTCTATGGGAGAAACCCAAGACAGAGCAGTGAAGGGAAACTAGAATTGAGCGAAATTTCGTAGGAAGGCAAGGGCCAGGCAAGGGGAATGGGGCTTAAGACTGAATACTGTATTAAGAGTTCTGCAGACCGCAAACAATACAAGGTGGTCAGGGAGCCTTTTGCATGAAGAGTGATTGAAAACTTTACAAAAAAAGAGTTGTACGATTGTTTTCAAACTGTTGCCCATCCCAGTGATGGTGTAACAGAATAAAATGTTTAGCATGTCCAAATTGCCAACCATCGACCACCCCCACTCCTTCTGTGTAGGATCATTAGGAGCCAGCCCGTATCCCAGCAGACACTGGGCTAATTGCAGGCCACACGTTGGATATATCACCTGTCCATCACAAATCTGACACAAAGGCAGGGACCCATGCTCACACCCATACTCAGTGTTCTGTATATGTCAAAGCTGACTCACAGTAACATGTAGGAGCGCTGATGACACTCCATAATCATTAAACATGAAGAGGCTTGAAGCAGCTCGGGGGCATGCTAATCCCTTTTAATTGACTCTCCAACTCTCCAGTGTTATTAAAACCACCCAATAACAAAATCAGCTTTGCTTTATTAGCCTGGTCAGCTGAAATATTAGACACCGCCCTGGTTCGTTCTTTCGTCCTTCTAATATCTATTTAATTTTCAGTATTCAAAGGCAAGTTTGAGCCTTTCAAACAACAAAATGGACATATAGATTGAAAACATGCCAAGTCTAATGCAATAAGCCTTTTCAAATTATTTTCAGACTGAGGTATTTTAAATTCTTTAGAACCTTACAAATAATGTTGGCTTCAAAAACACCTAACCATGACCACACAGATTTGAACACAAATGTAATCTACTGAGTATGTCCAAAGACTGATGAGTCTTAATGAAATAACCTGCAGTCAGCCTGAATGTATCTGAAAGCAGCTGAGCATCAGCTGTGCCTTAACGTTTTTGGTTTGATAAAACAGTGTTTCGGTATCATTCAAGAATGYAAAACATGCAATATGTAAAWGTTTCTAAAAYCCTTGAACTCCAGTAAACTCCTTTACAGCTGTGTTGCTAACAGACAGTGGAGAATATTATTAATACTTCCAGTGACAACCTCCTTAGTGAAGGCTACCTAACAGTGGCATAAGTGAAAAGCAATTAATTGTCAGTAATTATTCAAAGCTTGGGCTTATTAAACTTTCTTTTCATTTTGGGTCTCAAATGAGGAATTTACTGTCTCAACTAATCAAGTAGTTAAATACATAAAATTATCTTACAGTTCCTGCCAGCAGACAAATTGAGAACTATTTCTAAATGCCACCTTCTTTCACTAATTATTATTTCTTGCTCATTTTATTAAAAGACTGGAAACTTCCAGAAACACTTCACATACACCAGAAGTTAGWGTGTTTGAAAGTTCCTTGTGTTCTAAAAGACTTCCAAGGTCCAACAACTTACAAAGCTGAACCGAATAGAACAGAGTTTTGTTATTTTGACAACGCGGCACACTGTGTCAAAACTGTGCGCTCATTCATCTGTGACAACACTGTCAGGATTGCCGAGGGCAGCAGGGGTAGCTGCAGCACACTCCACGCCGTCATGTCACCATCAATCCTCWGCCTTGTCTCAAACTAAGTCAAAAAAGACAAGAGGTATGTGAAAGACTGAGAGACTGTGACAAGAGGGAGACAAAAAAACAAAATACAGGAGAAAGGGAGACAAAGTCAAGAAAAATAATTTAGGACAATAAAACAGCAATTAAGTCCAAAAATACCATAAGAAACATTGAGGCTTTTAATATTTTTCCATGTGACCGATAAGACATTTGAAAAAAAAAAAAAGGTTCCTACAAATGCAAACAATACGAAAAAATCATCATGGACGTTTCTGAACGAATAATGCGAGGGCAAAGAGCAAGTTCTTCTAATTTAGGCATGAGCTGGGGGGATGAGGAGTGGATCTACACAAATGCCTTCATTATCCGCTACCCACGTATATCTGAGTAAAGCAGCTACTCAGCCCCTATATGTTCTGTACACATGAAAAAATAAAATAAAATAAAATAAAATATCCTACTTTGGAAAAAAAAAAAAACAAACCTCTGATTTTACTTCTAAGTGGTTAGAGGCTGCATAGTTCCTGTCCACTCTGGGAAAAAAATAAAATAAAATAAAATGCAGTTTGTCAGTAAAGAATGACTGTAAGATTGGAAGTTTCTCTCTCTGAATTTTGATTTATAGTTTCTTTAGATGGTTGGGTTGATGGACACAGGCACTGCAAGCACTAGCCRTTAAAGTTACTCAAATATGTTTTTCTTGTAAAAACTCCAATAAAAACCCATAACAGTTTCCTTTTTTTCATAGTTGCATTTAAAATTGACAAGCAGAGGATGCAGACTGAAAGAAATTAGAGTAAGGTAAATATATATAGTGCACAATACCATGAGTAAGCCACTTGTAGTGCTGTTAGAAACCTGCATTAGAATTTTTAATCCATTATACAGTGTCTTAGAAAGTGGTCAGGAGGTACTACTGTACAGAACATTGCACACTACATTGATGGAAATAGAYCATAATGTAATGTAGTCTGAGCAGACACAGCAGGCTAATTGTGGCTAATATACATAGAGCTAAATATTGAGATTTTTTGACACCCCAAAAATACCTTTGTGCATAATCAAATATTTTTTTAGCCATTAAATGCATTTTGTTGTGTTCTTAACATTTGTATTTTTGTCATAGGAGATGATTTAAATTTGACAAGGATGAGGTAGCTACTGTAACTTCAGAAATCAGGATATTACTGCTGGAARTTGATTTATGTTGAAAATGTCACATCAAGAAACATCTGTCATTCATCAACGYGCCAATGTTAAAAATTGCTTCAAAGTGTCATGAAAGTGGCACTGAATGATGAAACTGGGTGTAACACAAGAAGTCCTTTATTTGCACAAYAATCAACTTGTTACCTTGAGAAACCAAGATTTTCTTTGCGTGCGATAATGCAATTTCTAACTTGTGATCTCTGGAAAATCACATCAAAATTAAATTTAGCAAGTTGTTCTCAGCCTTTGCAAACAATAMACCAATTAAGAAGACAACAAATATATAGGTGAAAGTTTCTGATGGAAAATGCACACATCTGATGCAGCTTCACACATCYTGAGGTCAGACTAATTACTGAACTTTTTGTCATGGCTTATCAATGGAGCAGCATCTTAGAGTTGCAAGAAATCACAACTTTTACTGGTTATAAGTGTTTTTGATTATATATTTTTGAATTTTTGGCCCATCACTTCTCTAACTGAGTGTGTGAGCAGTTACAGTTTGCTCTTAGAAGTACACAGTGGTTTTAGAAGACTTGCACTTAATGCATGATGYAAAAATAAATAAATACAAAAACACGCAAGTACTCACCTGGCCTTTCTATTCATTTGTGAAWGCCAAAACAGAAATATTTAATGCTTTCATTGATCATTAGATGATGATTCTAATCCCTTTCTGCCATGCYAACACCCAGTCACAACAGACCAAAACAACACAGAAGCTCATCTGCTCCATTTGTAAATTACTTTCCAGCTATAGACCGCTACAGCATTTAGATTCAAATTCTTAAACACCAATTCAATAATTCACCGCTGTAGCTGGAATAATAATAAAAAAAGAGACTGCAGACTAATCTGTGGATTACCATGATGATTTCTGACAGAGGTTTAGGATWGAGGTAAAATGTGATGAGAGATGAACTGCGGGGCTTACCAAGGTAGCTCAAAGAGGATTAAGGTAAATATCTATTGGCGCGGCAGCAAGACAAAACAAATTGTTTTTTTTTTGCACAATAAGAAGTGAGTAAATTTACTTGTGTGGTACACACACACTTCATATATGCATTTTATATTTAACATTTGTTTATTTAATTTTATTTTTGAATATTTATTGTCATTCTCATCTTCCCTCCAACTTTCCGAGACCCCCCCCCCCCAGCACCCCCTAGTGACTGCCCTGAGGGGACTGTAGCTTTCAGTCTCCACTGTGCGAAACATTGTGAGAACATGGAGGACAACAGGCACAGTTCAAGTCAAGGATCGAAGTGGCAGACCAAGAAAAATCTGGAATAAACACAAGTGAAGGCTGTTGAGAACAGTCAGAGTCAACCCTCAGACCAGCACCAAAGACCTACAACATCATCTTGCTGCTGATGGAGTCACTGTGCATTGTTCAACTATTTAGCACACTTTACACAAGGAGATGCTGTATGTGAGAGTGATGCAGAGGAAGCCTTTTCTCCGCCCACATAACAAACAGAGCTGCTTGAGGTATGCTAAAGCACATTTGGACAAGCCAGCTCCATTTTGGAATAAGGTGATGTGGACTGATGAAACTAAAATAGAGTTATTTGGACAGAACAAGGTCTGTTATGTATGGAGGAAAATGAACACAGCACTCCAAGAAAAACACCTGCTACCTACAGTGAAATTTGGTAGTGGTTCCATCATGCTGTGGGACTGTGTGGCCAGTACAAGGACTGGGAATCTTGTTAAAGTTGAGGGACGCATGGATTCCAATCAGTATCAGCAGATTCTGGAGACCAATGTCCAGAAATCAGTGACAAAGCTGAAGCTGCTGAAGCCGGGGCTGCATCTTCCAACAAGACAACCACCCTAAACACTGCTCAAAATCTACTGAGGCATTCATGTAGAGGAACAAGTACAACGTTCTGGAATGGACATCTCAGTCCCCAGACCTGAATATTATTGAAAATCTGTGGTGTCACTTAAAGAGAGCKRTCCAWKCTCAGAAACCAYCAAACCTGAATGAACTAGAGATGTTTTGTAAAGAAGAGTGGCCTAAAATACCTTCAGCCACAATCCAGACTCTCATTGGAAGCTATAGGAAGTGTTTATAGAATGTTATTTCTGTGAAAGGAGGATCTACTAAATATTGAGTTAAGGGTATTTTTTTTGGTGCTCAAACTTATGCACCTGCCTAATTTTGTTTAACCAGTTATTGCACATTTTCTGTAAATCATAACAACTTCATTTCACTTCTCAAATATCACTGTGTTTGTCCCCTATATGATATATTTTACTGATGTTTTTTAATCCAAACAATCAATGATTTATAAAGGTAAATCAGGAAAATTAACAAGGCTGCCCAAACTTTCGCACCCCACTGTATATTCTAGCTACTCCCAGGAAAGTTGTGTGTTGAGTATTGAAACTACTGTTGTAACTCAGTAACCCTGAGGACGTTTGTTGTGAGTTGCATTTTTTCCTTCTATCCTGGAGAGAGAATTGAATAAAAAAATGGAATATTCAATCGGAAATTTGAAAGTAGAATATAACACCTAAACAGAAACGCAGGGGTTGATCAGGATCTGATTTAGTGGACGGATTGAGTGGTTTAGAACGTGACAAGAACTTGACCAGGCTCCACATATCCAGTTACTGTCTGTCTGTGTGTGCATGTTTGTGTGTGTGTGATTGTGTGCGATACGAGGAGGGCCTGTCACCACACACTGATGTGTTTATTTCAGTGCAGCTGGGGTAATCACTCACACACAGCGTCAGTCGCAGACACACACACACACACACACACACACACACACACACA
>NW_013952667.1:613168-614336 GCF_001266775.1 Austrofundulus limnaeus
CACACACACACACACACACACACACACACACACACACTAACACACATCCATAACTCCACCTGCCATCTGCAGTCCACTGACTCTGCCTGACCTTTGGGGTCATGCCGAGTCTTTTAAGTGATAAGATATATGTATTCCTGCTGTCATTTTGTTGCCTCCATGTCTTAATGTTCCTCACAACATTTGTGGTGAAAATGTACACAGGGACTCCCTGTGGCTYGGAGCCAAGTTTCACACAGCTGCTCACTTTCAGCCCGGTCGCTTATGAACTTCATCTTGTAGACTGACTTGGAATGTGTATGGATAGAAAAAAAATGATGTAATCTAGAGTGGGATCTTTTTTTTTTAAATTGAAGATAGACATTTCGATGCACCTGTTGCAAGTTCACTGAATTTCCAGACGTGGGTCTGGAAAGACTTTCATTATTGAACTCCTGAACCCTCCGAACTGAATCCAAAAGCTCTCAGTCAGGTTTTAAAGGCTTTTTATCACAGCTTGACGAGATTTAGATGCATCTGAAAGATTTCACAATGCCTCAAATTGTCTCTCAAAGGAGGTTCGGAGTGAAAGTGAGGGGAAACAAAGCTTGTTGAAGAGAACACGAGCAGTACTGTCAGCGGAGARTAGAAAAGGAAGTAATGGTGTGTAGGTGTGTAGACATTTTCTTTGGTCTCTGAGATTAGTTTGACCCTGACCTCACAAGGCTCACAGTTGGGCAGCAGTTAAAACGATTACAGGAAATCTGCCTTTTGTTACGCTATAGAGTTTCTGTGGATTTCTTTAAGAACTTGACAGTTAGTTAATGTAAATAAATATCTAAATCACATGTGCAATTAGTTTCATGTTTTATGAGTGTAGTTTGTAAGTGTGTTTGTTTATTTGARACAGTCAGGGCTTTGGCTCAGTATGTTGACAGCTGTGTGCCAGCTGGGCGGTAAAAAATGGGTATCACATATCGGGGCAGCAACCCCATCACATTGACAACTTTACGGCTGTCGTCAACAAGTCGACGTGGCAACCACAGCTACTAATATTAGAACATTTTAGGAGCGGTCACAGAACACCGGCAACAAGAGCTGTCAGTCAAACACAGAAGGACTGCAGGTCAAAACTTCAGCCAAATAATTGAGAGACAAATAAACTCAAGAAAAACTGAGAGGGTGACCC
>NW_013952667.1:614386-619407 GCF_001266775.1 Austrofundulus limnaeus
CACACACACACACACACACACACACACACACACACACGCCACTGTACGTCCTTTTACTCCATCACTATGCACAAAAAATGTAACCTTGCTTCATTCTATACACATTTGTCAGAGTTCGGGGATCTCAAGCCAGCCAAAGACAATAAATGATTCACACAAATGGTTCACATGCTGGGATAAATGGCAGCATTACAAAGCAGCATGGAATTCAATGCTTTTTCTTTCACAGAATGTTTCGGAGAAAGCTCAAGTGCTGTTTTTTCCATTTTATTCACATTAGGCAAAAACATGATAATAATAATTTTAAAAAAATCATAAAATTGCACCTATACAAAATTTAATCCAAACATGACAGAAACACAAAAGAAAACAAGCTTTAAATGGACCAGATAAAAGCCATAGATGGATGGCTTGAACCAAAGTGCAGTTTTACTCATCTGATTATAATGATATATGCATTTTTGACATTATTCAATTAAAGCTCATCATTATTATATTTTGCATCAAGAAATGTCTAAATGTCAAATCTCAAGCAGATAACTTTTTATAGTATATTTTATAGACTTTATTTTGTGTTCAGACCTACTTTTAACACTTTTTACATAACATTCCATTTTCCAAACCCTGATTTCTTTCCAGTTAAAATGTGTGTTTAGTTATACTGTACATTTTTCTGTGTATTGACATCCATGTCAGAGTTTACATGTACAAGAYAGATTTGTAACAGCATCATAGATCACAGAATTCACAAAATATTGTCAGTTTTCTATGCTGTATACAGTATTATTTGAGTCTCAGTTTGCATCTATAAAATAATGTCTGGAAACAAGGGGAGAAAAAAGGCTTCGGCTCTCTTTAGTTTCAAAACTGTATTAAAAAAAACTTTCAGAAGTCAGTGTGAGCTGCACGTGCAACCTTGTGTCCTTCCACTCTCCTGCTTCCCAGGCGTATTCTTAATCACCTTCTCTGTCAGCTGCAGTGCCCTGTGTCTCGACATGCACAAACACAGACGAGACAGAAGATTCTTTTATTTTTGTTGAACCGGTTGACACCRAGTTGCACCCAAAGGATCTTATCAGGACGGTCAATGTACAGTGACTAAAAGATGCAGAGGGTGTCAGAGTATAGGAGGGGGACAGTTAAAGGAGAGGGACRCAAAGGAAAAGGTTGCAGCTAAAAGTTGGGTGAGAGTAAAGCAAACATCGGCTGTGAAAAGCAATACAAGTCTCCTAAAGTGGTCTTTGTCAATATTTCTTCAAGCTTTCTGAAGGTCTTTCAGAGTTTTATTTTATTTTTCCCCACTCATTTAAGATGAACTAAGAGACACCCTTTTGCTCAAATATTTGTTCATCCATTCAAAAACATTTTGATTCTGTTTAAAGGGAACATACCATGCAAAATCCTCTTTTTATACTTTTTAAATGCATTTAGTTGCCTACTTGGAGTCTCTAGGAGCAGCTCTCCCGGTGCTGCGATGATAAGTTTATATTATGTTTACATCATTTCAACTCGTTACCTCTGCCAAGGGAGGAGGTAATGTTTTCGGTCGCGTATGTCTGTCTCTGTCTGTGGGCAAAATTACTGAAAATCTTAAGGACAGATTTTCATGAATTTTTCACCACAACTGGGTATCAGGCAAAGAAACACACCATTAAATTTTGGTGATGATCCGGATCACGATCCGGACCCAGGAACAGCCAATCAGCTTCAAGGAAGCTAATTGTAGACTTCCAATCACATCGGATCATTCATAGACGGGTCAACCCCCTGACTGTAGACATCCAATGAGATTGCCTGAAGTGTTGAGGACCAATCACGAAGCACATGGAAATAAAACTTTAGATCGAATTGTTTTTAAATAGAAAAACTTAATGTTTGAAGTTACTTTAATGTAACAACAGATCACTTTAGTTTATTTATTTCATTTTATTCATTTCATTTTCATTTAAGCAAAAACAAAATACATTCAAAACATAAAACAAAATGAGAGAAAGCGAGAAAAAATACACATGTATATTAAAATGAATTGAATTAAAATAAAATGAAATGAAGGGTAGCAGAAGAAGAAAAATCTTATAATATCTGCCCCCATTTCCAAATATAACATTAAATTCAACAATACTAATCAAATAATGGTTTAAATCAGTATATTGTCAATAAGTCTTCAATTAACAAAATTTTCATAATACATCGGCCTGCTCGTCCTAACAATTTTGTATTTTGTGTTTACATTTTTGGAGTTTTTTCCTCCCACCTGTATCAGAAAGGTAAGCTAGCTAACTCACCACCCCCCATTCAGGTCTGTTATCCAATAGATTATGCAAAGATTTTCTTAAACATTTATGTTTATTCTGGTTTTTTATGGCTAAAATGTCTTCCTTTTTCTGATGCTATTCCACTCCTGTTGCATGTAATTTATTACATGTTTAGTCTTTGTAAAGCACTTGTACACAAACACACATGACCAAAAATGTAATAAATCACACACAAAACAAACACACACATTCACACACAAACATACGGCCTTGGCGGAGGTTTGCGCTCTCAGAGTGCTTCTAGTTCAGTATTTGTGACGAAACTGCCAGATAAGGTCTGGACTTGGAAACCACAATTTTGTTGTCTTCATTCTCCACTCACTCTGGGTCAGACTTTGGCTCCAACATCTAAGACTGGATGGAAAAGTCGTCTGTTGTTGACATACTTTAATTAATTTGTAAATAAAATATTTCTGCACCACTATAGTTGTAAAACCCTCTAACTAGAAAGGCCCACCCTGAAAGCTGGAGGGGTCAGGGTGTGCAGCAACTTGCTTTGGCGCTGTCCAAACGATCTCGGTCAAACCTCAGAAAAAGGGTAAAAGGAGGAATTCAGTCCAAAACATTGCAGTTCTATTTTATATAGACTCCAACCGAATGACTTAAATTTGAAAAAAAGAGGAATTTATTGGCATGCTATGTCTCCTTTAAGATGGAGCCTTTTTTCAAAAAATAACACTAACAATTTCTTAGTAGATTTAACAACAGCTAAACATTTACTAAAAGCAAAACTTATTGAAAATAAAGCTAGAACTTATGTTTGAAATGAAACAGCAGTTCTATACCAGCGAAGAGCAGCAGACCTTAAAAAGACAATGAGTCGCATCTGAATCCATGTGTGTGTGCAAGATGCTGCCGCCAACTGTACCACTGTAATTTCATTATACACCATTCACAATTTTTAATACTCACATTTTCTCCTACATATTCTGAGCTATAAGTTGAGGTTTTATTTCATGCAACATAAATATATTCATTATCCGTTTTGTGTGTACAAGCATGCTGCTTAAGTGAGTTATGTGACGACGCAGAGTTTTGCTGTGGCTAAATGAGAACTTCATAACACAACCAATTCCCGTGGGGAAAGCCAGCACGATGGTTCATTATGGGAGTAATCRCCCAAAGCTTTAGTCCTAAATCCACCACATGGCCACCCGCACGTACACGGAYGGGTACAAAAAGACAAACACGACAAGATACTGTCCCAACAAGATGAACACACAGACAACAGAGATGGACCGGCAGGTACAACACACACCGAGACACTAACAGTGGGGCGGATGAACTGATTTTCACAACAAATGTGCAACAACAACAACAACAACCACTGTAGACACAAGGAGACACACTTCTCTGATGCCAGGCAATTCCAGGAACAATTTCCTGGTCTTAATTAGTAAGGGAGATGGAGAAATGAGAAGTTGGCTGTGAGGTGATTTCCATAAAGATTGAGAATGAAATTAAAGGAGATTAAAGCAAACTGCTTGGGGATGAGCAGACACACACGATCACACGGGTTTGTAAGCTAGGGCCCCATGGTGAACGGGAGTTGCCAGTTGATAGCAACCGTGCATATTTTTCCTGTAAGTTGCAGTTCAAAGACAATGGAAGGATGTGACATTGTGTTCGTGACACTAAGGGCCCATAAATTCACGTCGGTGGTAGGTTTTTTTCTTTCACTTTTTAATTTTGTTTTGTGCATACGTGCCYCGAGGGGAACGTGTACATGGGTAAGAAGTGAGATGTGCTCATTCGCTGATCCCTCTCGAATGACCAAAAGCACTATCCAGCTTCATAAATATTATCACAACCTGAATAAATTCACTGAATATGACATAGAAGCAAAGCATTTCAGAATTGAAAATCACAGATCAGGTGAAGTGTCCTTCACTGTGAACTCTTGCAGCAAAAGCAGCGTCAGCATCAAATCAAAAGTGATCTCCTACWGCTCAAATCTTCACTTTGCCTCGAACATCCTACACCCCACCCCCTCCCCTCATTGTGTCTTTCTCCACCTCTTTCCATCTCTGTCTAAAACTTCCATCGCTCAACTAAAACTGTTATTATGTTTGTGGCTAGTCTGTTGCCTCGGGCACCTCTACATAAGCACATTTCAGAGCAATTATCCAAACTGGGTGTCTCTGCCTGCGTACTGCCTGTGCCAGATCATAACGGTTTCCCCTGGTGCAGCTGTTTGAGCAATAAAAAGCCATGTGAGATGCTTGGGAATAGGAGGGGAAAGTGCTCTCCTTCCACCTCAGACAGGATAACATGATCTTTTTTTATAGTGGTATGAACTAAAAACAACAAAAAAAATGATTTAGAAAAGGTAGTGTTATGTAAAAAAAAAGCACAAAAGAGGTGTTAATGCACAAAGAAAAGCAAATGCAAATGAAATGTTAAATAAAAGTAGAAACTATCAGTGGTTTAACATTATATTGGAAGTGTTGCAGGTCCCTGATTCACACTTTTATCTATATTAATTTATTTTAATGCAAATATATTTAAAAGAAATATCATTGTATGTTTGAATATATCATGTTCTAATCATGGAAAAAATATATACACTATTGAGAACCTGATAATTAATTATTTATTTGTGCGCTGTAAGACTTTGACACCAGCATTCTGCACATAATCACATTATAATGGTAGGTGAAACACTGCACTGTGAAAAAGAACAAGTATTAGTTTTTGCTTTTTAAA
>NW_013952667.1:620430-621532 GCF_001266775.1 Austrofundulus limnaeus
CACACACACACACACACACACACACACACACACTGCACCCCACTATTTTCAAAACACTGAGTTATAAAGTCACAGCAAAAGTCAAACTAACTGTTGCTATGTTAGAATTTGTAAAGACAAGTCAAGTGATGCTCTGAAATCACAGCAGAGCACTTAAAACTGTGTTGGCAAAAATCACAAAATGTGAAACACTGTCAAATAGTAAAATGGGCAGCATTTTTATCAGTTCCACAAATCTGTTAAAGCACTGTTAAGACAGGACCAGTGCAGCCTTCTTTCCTGAAGATCCAGCATCACTAAATTGTACTTTTAATCAGGAAACTTTACTGAAATGCACACAATTCATCTAAGATTTTTGATTACTAATAATGTTAGTTTTTGGCTATGGAATTTTTTTCTTCACTTTTAACTCAGATGTTTTCGTTGAGACAGAGAAGCTAGACCAAAAGTTTATATTTAGCACTGAAAATGACTGAAAAAAGTTAAACCTATAGGAGCAGAACAAACCAGGCTTCATTGTGCTCACTGAAAATCATTAACAGATGCATAAAAAATGAAAAACAAAATGGAATTTGTCAACATAAACAAGCAGGCCTCAGAAACTACTGTTTTACAAGATTTAATTCTCTTGTTTGTGCTTCAGCAGTGTCAGAGTTTATTGTGTTTATCTGTGTGTCTTGGTGATGCTTTATTATCACGTTTTCAAACATTTAGTGTTTAAATTGTCACCACATATGGTCAGATCCTTCACCAATGATTAAACGTTCCTTCTGAGATGCCAGTAGGACACTAACATCAAAAAATGGAGAAAAACTAAAAGTGCCTTCTGACTTTTTAACATCACAGTCATTTCTATACAGTTTAAACACAGAGTTCTTTTTTAACTTTTGAGTCTCTTTTCACTTCAGTTCTTTTGCTGAACCCTCCACCCTGTCTTTCCGACACTTGATTTGATTTGATTTGATTTGATTTGATTTATTGATTTAACAGGAAAAGATTACTAAAAACCAAGCCTGACTCAGCATAATTGCTGTTTTACAGCAGGTTCCTGTTCTGCAGCACATAAAACACTCGGAAATACAGCATCACAATCACATCATTA
>NW_013952667.1:622465-630946 GCF_001266775.1 Austrofundulus limnaeus
AAAACATGGTTCAATTATGTCTGAATGCAATACAGACATAACATTGTATTTCTTATATACTTTACTTCAAACTTAGTTCTTCTAATAAAAATTCTGTTGCTGATAGCTTGGTACAATCAAGACCGAGGTTTCTTTCCAACATTTATTTTTATTTTGTGAGTCCAAAACATGATTTCCTGAAGGTTATTTAAAGGGAAATTGTTGTTCTTTCTGACATTCTCTAAAAATCCTACCAACAAATCGATTTGAGATTGTTCAGAATTTTTTGAGGTTTTCTCTGTTATGGGAAATCAACTTTTGACACATCACTTAAAGCAACAGTCATTTTGACCCTGAATGGGTAGAACTGCCAGCACACTTTCAGACTAAAACCAGTCTACTGACCTAATATGGCAACTTTTTTCTAACACTTGGACTGATAAACATGGCAGTTTCCTAAAGTGCATAAAGATTTCTTTTTCCACTTTTCCCTTGAAAAAACCTTTACCTTCACATTCAGATGTCCAAATTCAGGCRGCGATTCAGTGATTCAGACCATTAACCAGAAGAAGACGGAAACAAACAGGGATGAATTCTAAAAGCATGTCCAGGAAAATGTTTAATAAAAGTTGCAGTGTAGTGTATAAATGAACTGTGTATGTTATGTTTAACTTAATGAAAGACTTTGTGTTTTAGTTGTGGTCATTACTTATATTTACTCTGCTAACACAAATGAAGTTTAAACTTAAAAACTCTAGTTAAACCTTTGTGTTTTGATATAACCCCGACTTATAAATTGCATAGTATTTTATCGTCATCTCAATGACACCCCGTGCCTCTCTGTGAGTGAAGCCCTTGTTTTTCCATTTTATTTCCCACACTTGGACCTTAAAAAAGTGACGGAGTGAGTTTTGTGTGAGTAAATCAGCAGTGTGGCTTACCACTTTAAGGCATGAGAGTACCCTGTAGCAGTCCTTCACATCTGGGAAAAAGCTCAGTGGCTCGCAGCAGCGGGGAAACATCATAACCACACTTCAAGACACATACGTGTGCACACTCTGTGGATTCTGACTATAAAAATGTTTATTCTGTATTTGTGACCATCATGGAATCACCCAGAAACCACAGCCCCATTGATGACATCATAGCTGGAAAAAAAAATCGATAAGGGATTTTTGTTTGGAATGATTTGCATTAATGTTATAGTGGATATGGATGGATTTACAATGGGAAAAATACCTACAACATGGACATCAGCAGTGCTTGAATAAGCATTTCGGAATCTGTAACTGCAGCGTGGCTTTTTTTATGTTTAAAAAGGTCAAATGCCATGGAGACTGTGATTGTGGTTGCCGTGCAAATTTTCATACCAGAGCGGTTGGCTAACCCACCGCAGTTGTTGCTGGGATACAAGTGATTGTATAACGCTCTGAGTCTCATGCAGCTTTAAGCCAACATGACTGCAGAAAAGAAAAAAAGTCTTAAACCTGAATAAAAACAAATTGTTGAAACTTATTTTTTCTTTGGTCTAATGCTACCATGCTAGAAGGAATAAATTAATTTGTGAATCTGACACATTTGCGTCGTAAACAAATCAAAAAGACCCAACTAAGAGACATATTCCAGTTGACACGAGTCGCTGTGTTGCTGTGCTCCTGTGTCTGAACTCCTGATTGCTATGCACACACGTCTCAGTGGAAGGTGGCAGAACAAATTGCCATCAGTGAAGTGAGTGTGTGCATGTGTGTTTGTGTGTCTCAGGAGGGATATTTTTCTTTGTACATGTATTGGGGAGTAGCTCTGGAAGTATGAGAGGGACTTTGGCATACAATCCATTGAAGGAGAAAAACTTGACCTTGTTGCTGGTGGGCCAGAGAGCACGGCTGACAATGCATGTACATTTGTGTGTGTGTTTCACTTTCTTGTGTATACCTGCCTGCAATGTTGTCTGACTGACAGCCGGCCTGTGGCATAAGGAGTATAGGCAAATGCTAAGGGTGCCTTCCATCTGGGGGTGTCACAAAAAAATGTTTTATAACTTTTAAGCAGAGTATAGTTGATTTAAGCCCTATTCGCATGGGATAAGCATTATCTGGAGACCTCATGTAATAAATAACATTTTCCCCAATGTCCATCTTTTATGTGGCACATTTGCATGTGATAACCGAAGCCTTAAATTTTGCTGAGATTTACGGACATCTATTGGATATGAATTCCGGTGAATGTCCGACAGGAAATTGGAGTTCAGTAAAATATAGTCGGTAATTTGCGGGGGAATTTTTACTTTACAAATTATTGATATGGCCAATTTGCATGGGATTAATGACACAGACAATCTCTGCAATTATTACAAATAGTTCATGGTCCCCAGGTAAAACTAATCCAGTAAGAACAGGGCTTTAGTCTATATAATAATTACAGGTTACTCAAGTTTATGAAGGTAGCTTGTTCTGTGGGTTTCTTATCTGGCTTTGCATGAGGTGTTATATGATGCAGAGGATGTTTCATCATAAAAGTATCATATGATGCAGTCAAAACTAACTACTGTTGCTCAGTGAGTAAGGGTACAAAATAAAGATAATGCAAGCTTAATTTATGATCTCAGATAAAGTTCAAGTTAAAGTCTGCTTTTCAGTGTTCTACCTTCATAAAATACTGTTTTTCTGTTGTTTTATTAATCGAAAAAAAATTAGCAAATCCCTCTTCAAATGGCTGGAAAATGCATAGTTTTGAGTAGATCTTTTATAATTTTTTTGGGGGGGAGTATACCCCTGGACAATCCTCTAGAACTGCTTCACTGTAAAGCTGCTTGCTGACATGAACAGGTGTTCCTCATTGCTGTCATCAAATGTTGGCAGGTTTGAGGTACACTACTAGTATTCCGTTTTAAAATTTATTTTATTGTAAAAAATTTTAATTGGACAACCTGGTTAAGAAAATAACATCTAAGACAAAACTATTTATTTATATACAGAGAGATTTAGGAAATTGCACAAGGGGTGCCACTTGAACTTTGCCTTGGGTGCCAAATTGGCTAGGGCTAGCCCTGCTGATCGAATAAACGTGTCAAAGTGTCTGTTTTGCTCTTCAAACTGCCTTTAGTCATCAGATTACATATGCGTAGGTTTCATAATCCAAATGTTCAATAAAAGTAATGGAGATTAGACATATTTTGCATGAGTCATTTGCTTTTTTTCACCCCTAAAACAAATTGGCAATTGTCCAACAATATTGCATTTTTAGATTTTTTTTTTTATATTTGGTTTTTGAGTTTGGTTAAGTTTTCATGACTTGTATGTTTTGGATTTGGCTTGGGTTAAGGACTTTGGCTTAAAATTGAATGGTTTACTTTTGTTCAAGTTTTTTTGCAAATCCTAATAACCCAGTCGTTAAAGTAAAGACTAGAAAATGCATGGAGAGAAAAAAGAAGGAGCACAAATGACAGTGAACTAATGAGCACATGAGGTGCAACAAGGTGAAAAAAATTAGGGGATAAAACAATGGGATGAAAATGAGCATGAAGGAGAGAGTAGGAGAGAAATGCTGATTTGCTGTTGCGTGGCACAGAACTAGACACTTAGCTCAGCAAGCTCTGGCTGCCAGGAAGCATTTTAATCACAACAGCAGATCCAAATAAGAGCCGAAAGCAGGGTAGGTCAAGGGGTTGGGTCGATTTGAAGTAAAAGGTTATCGCAAGAGAGGGCTGCGCATAATCAGATCTGGTTAAGGGGAAAAAAATCACTGTTAAAATGAAAATAAAAAGAAACTGAAGGACAAAGTCAGAGGGGAAATACAGAGTACGTGGAGAAAGCCAGATAAAAAATGGAAAAGATCTGGTAAGAAAGAATTGTGCAATACAAATGAAGCAACATTTGTTTGATAGTTTTTTTTTGTTTTAGATTTTTTTTTGTTTTGTTTGTTTTCATGATGACCAAGACCTTTGTGGATATCCTCCACCTTTTCTCCAGCAAAATTATTCCACTTGTAAAGAGGCAGACAGATAATACGGTAATTACTCAAGAAAAAAATGCTTTGTAGATTACTTTTACTTCACATCATAATCTCGCCTTTAAATTTTGAATGCAAATTTATAAATTCATGCAAAATAGTGTTTGCAATCAAAAACCGGCCAGTCTTTGAACATTCCAAACTGCTGTTTGTGCATAAGACCAAGCACAGAATTACTTTCATGCACGTCGATTCATCTTAGCAGTGCACTATAACGAGCTGTGACACGAGAACTTTAGAAGTTTTATTTTGCCATGTTTAATGTATTAGTATTCATTAATAAGTCAGACTGAAGCAGACGGTAACAAAACAAAGCAGAGAAGTAAAAAAAAGGAGGTGTGAGGATGTGTTGGTGACAGAATAAAGCTACTTTTACGAGAGGATATTCATGACAAAGATAATAAACAAAGGTTTCATACATACATGCATGCTCTCTCCCATGCATAATCAAAGTTAGGCATCTCAGAACTCATGAAAACCTTTATATGTCACCTGCTTGGTTATTAGTTTCTTTAACTTACTGAACATGGTTGTGTGTGTTTGTGAGACCGGTGTCTACATTCATGCGTTTGCCTCTGTGAGTCTCAGAAGCCTATGTACATACACTTCCTTGCATCTGTGTCTCAGCATTCATCAGGCCCAGCGTAAGCCAAAAACAGCACATTACCCAGCTTTCACTGCACCCCAAGGAGGGCCTACTCCATCCCAGAATGTTATTAGCAGGGCTTAGAAGGATATTTCTGACTGTGTCTCTGAATCTCTGCTGACAGACAGAAAAACATCCGCAAAACACTGCAGAGATGCTGCACTAAAGTCAGACTTAAAATCTGACAAAACAAATTATCTATGAATTATAATCACTGTGGTACTTCCACAACTCTGTGAATACAATAGTTTTGTGATCTTTTACTGATAAACCAGAGTTGACTTATTTTTTTCTTTTTATAAATTCTCATTCAATTATGATTTGATTTTGGGTTCAGATTCAGTTAACATGTGATATCATTGTCTTTGGCCTTGGTTCATCGCAAACTAGCCATTACCTCATTAGTCTAATCAACATAAAACTCCCCAAACTGAGTTTCAGTACTATGTCGAGTATTATTTTAACAGATCCTCACTTTTTATCAGGAAATATATGATTGAAGATTAAGAATTTTTCCTTAATTTTTCAATGATTAAAAAAAATAAATGTTGACCGCAAGACAGTTGGACATTGCATTAAACAAAATCATCCAAGCACTGGAAAGTAAATGTATCAGATATATTGTTAACCAAATAAAATAACTGGAAGAAACAACACAATGGTCAACATGATGGATTGTCATCTGCAGAGGAATAGGACCAACCTGGGAAAACAAGACGTCAAGGGTTTAAGTCTGTTAGAGTGATACTGTCTGGTGGAGTACTACATATGTGCACAGTTTATTCTCTCTGTGTGTCTGCCGAGCCCAGCTCTGTCAAAGTCCCAGGCTGTCTTTCGGAGAGTGCACCCAAGTGCATCCAAACTGTCAGTATACGACAGGTAAACTAGAGAGAAGAGGTCAATTCTCATATTGGTATTTCTTTGTCTGTGCGACCTCTTTATAACCTGAACACCAAGACATGTTCCAGTTGTCTTATACGGCTGAAYTGACAAGAGCAATGACGCCTGGAAAACTACTGCGGCAGGTTCAAGTCTCAGTGWAACAAAACTGGAAAAAGCAACAATCCATAGAGTTTTATTACTCTTTCCTGAAATGACAAATAGGTGATCTGATTAAATCAGAGGTGTCCAATCCTGGTCCTCAAGGGCCAGTATCCTGCATGGTTTTGAGGTTTCTCTGTTCCAACACACCTGATTTGATTGGATGGGTGATTAAAGGGGACCTATTATGCAAAATTCACTTTTTAAAGGTTTTTTTACTCAACTTTGGGTATGTACTTCTTAAAAAATAGTCCTCGGACCAAAAAATGCACCCAGGGGCATATTTACTGYAAGTAAATGTATTTTTAATGTATATTAACGACATGTTTTATTCTTCCGTCATTTTGTGATGTCACAAGCCGTACGACAACCCACCGGAACCTGCGTTCAGCCCCTTACCTAGCAACCCCCGGGTGAGACTCCACCTCCTCCTTATAAAAAGCCRTCACGGTTGTTGTTGTGTAAGGCGCAACTCATTTTACGACAAGCCTCCAATAGGGCATTGGGTAGAGTGTTGGACCAGAAAGTAGGAGACCAGGGTTTGAGCCTGGCACAGACAYAATTTTATCATTTATTTATTTTCATTCGTTATGAACACGTTTTCTCATGTACCTCTATTGTTTAGCTTATTAAAGCCTTGTAAAAGCCTATTTGTTTGAGTTTCTGAGGTATTTTGACCGCTGCTGCTCCCTGCTCTGGTAACAGCATGCAGAGTGAGCGCAGAGCAGAGGAGGGAGAGAAAAAAAAGAAGCTGCGACCACGACTCTGCCTCTGGGTCTCTCATATGGTTGTACAACRGAGCTTCTGCTATTATTAGACATGCTAACATAAATGCTGGCTTTGGAGGGTGGAGTTAATGTCAACAGATTTTTGGAGGGCGTTACCAACAGAGCTCATTAACATAAACAGCTCTTCTGAACGGAAGTCAGAGCAGGCACAACTAGAAAATGGGAAATTTTATTATCTGAGAATTATTTTGTGCATTAAATTGAATGAACATGGTCTGGATAGCCCACAGACATACCATAAAGATTTTCTAGGACCCATAATTGGTCTCCTTTAACAGGCTTCTGTAGAATTTAAAGATTTAGGTACTGAATCAGGTGTGTTAGAGCAGAAAAACAAGACATGCAGGATAGTGGCTCTTATGTATTTTCCAGGCACATACATATTTCAAATATATACCACAATCAAGTAAGCTACCTTCAGTTTTTATGAAAATGCTGTATAAATCAAAAACAAATTTGACTATCTAAACAAGCGGTCCCCAGTCGTTTTTGCGACCGGTTTATTGTCAGACATATTTTCACGGACCGGCAGGTATGACAGATGAATACAACAAAATGAAATGATAGCCTACGACCAACACAAGAACTAGTATTTTTTAAATATAATAATAAACGTCAATCCACTCACTTTGTACTTGTATGTAACCTTATTAGCAGCGTCTTCCTGACATGTGCCGATGACTTTTCCCCTTTGCCTTTGTAAAGAAACTTTCCAAATATGTCTGTTTTCACCCAGACAAGCGTCTTGACGCATCAAGAGTGAGTCATAGACGGACGTAACTTAGAGAATCCAGTCRTTTTTCAAAATAAAACATTTTTCAGACTTAAATAATAAATACGACGAAAATAATGTAAGTTATTTATTCTTTCTGTGCAGCCTGGTACCAAACGACCCACGGCCGGGGGTCTGGGACTGCTAATCTAAACAACTTGAAATTGCCCTCTGTCTCTTTAAGAAGCTCCTGCTGGTTCTGACACTCCCACTTTAGCAAGTCTTCACAACAATGCTTCAGGTAAGGGGTACTTTGTGGGACGGGAGCTTGACTGCAGACTGAGCTCCAGGGAAGAGCTGTGTACAAATAGGTGGTGCCTTTTTACCAGCATGCATTTAGGCAGCTCCACATGGCTACCACAAGAGATTCAAGCAGCATTCTGGTTATGTTTTTGATATGAAACAACATTATAATATTATAACATTATAAAAGTCAACTTTGCATAACACACCCCTCTTTAGGAAAAACAGGCTTAAACCATAGCTTATCACAAGGAGCTTGTTATATTACACCAAAGTGGATTGGAAATATCTTTCAACAATCCCATGACTGAAATGGTGATAAACAAATCTTAAAGTGCATACATATTAATTGAAATCCATACAACTGTGTGTCTTTTTGTTCTGTAAATTAATTTTATTGTAACACATCTGAGCTTAGTCAACCTAAATGTCAAGGCCAATTCTGTTTGATTTTACTTGAGCTTTGTCCRATTCACTTTAATTGGGCAGGTCAACACAATTACTTTTAGCAAATGTTTTTCTTTCACAGGTAATGTTGGATTTGGTTGAAATACCACCACAAAAGTCAAAGTCAAGCAAAACTGAATGGGTCATTTGCAACAGCCTTGTTGAAATAGCAGAAATAAAATCAAACAGAAACAACGAGTGATACAATGACTCAGAAAAATATTGATTTAATTGATATGTAATTTAATATTAACATAACCAACTCAGTTTAGTTTTAGAACCAACATCAGTAAAGGAGTCCATTCAATTGTATAATATAATGTTATATGTTTCTGGAAACAACTAAAATGGATAAATCTAAAAGAAAGTTAACCATGTTGACAAATGTTGAATGTATGTTTTTTAATTAAACAAGTTTTGCATATAAGATAAACATGTAAAGAGTCATCAAATGTAAGCCTACAAAACAGTATGTAAACATACTTCTGTATAAGTTAATCATTGTTTTTCTGTGTGTGTGTGTGTGTGTGTGTGTGTGTGTGTGTGTGTGTGTGTGT
>NW_013952667.1:630956-633692 GCF_001266775.1 Austrofundulus limnaeus
CTTCAAGTCAGCCTCACTTCTATAGAGGGTAAATGGTAAATGGCTTGAAATTATATAGCATCTTATCAAATCCACTTGGACCCCAAGGCGCTTTACACTTCAGGCATTCACCCATTCATACACACATTCACATACTGATGGTGGCAAGGCTACAGCCACAGCTGCCCTGGGGCACACTGACACCAGGCCCTCTGACCACCATATTTGCATCCAAATGTAACAAGGCCGCCATCTTGTTTTTTTAACATTACAAGTATAGATGGTAGGAAAGCGCCTGAAGTGTCTTGCATAAGGACACAATGACCGAGACAGCTAGAATGGGGGATCGAACCAGTGATCTTCCAGTTCCAGGACAACTCCCCTAACCACTCCACCACAGTCACCCTATAAGGCAGTTCTTTTACAATCTTCACTTTGTTTTGAATACCATTCAGACCAATTGCATTTTATTCAACTGAAAACGTGTTGCCTCACCTACATCCACAATCCCTTGCGTGAACACCATGGCTCTGGAGTTTGTCAAAATGGGCATCTGGTTGGATTAATCTCTTTCATTCCCCACACACCTCAATAACCTTCAAGCAAAAGTTAAAGCCAGACTACCCTTTCTCTTCTGCAGTAAAACTTCTTTCACTCATGCCACCAAATGCACCCTGGTTAAAATGACAGTACTGCCAATTTTAGATTATGGCAACATTGTATATACAGGATGGACAATTTAAATGGATACACCTCAATAAAATGAGAATGGTTGGTGATATTAACATCCTATTTTTTTTGGCACATTAGTATTTGGAAGGGGGAAAACTTCCAATTTTAATTTTTTCAATGGGAACATGGTCACGTGACACATCAAACTTAAGAATTTCACATGAAAAACATTAGTATGCTTGGTTTTAATGTAACTTTATTCTTTCATGAATTATTTACAAGTTTTTCTTTGTTTACAGCCACTGACATGTTGCAGAGGTTAACTGCTTGCCAAGTTTTGTGAAACTGGTTCAATGTTGGATTTGCCAAAATGTGGACGCACATAAACTGTCACTAATGAAGTAACATCAGTGGTTGTCCTAGCTTCATTCTGCAACAACCCACAGCGTAGCACTCGCTGCATGTCACTGGAGAGTGGCATCAGTTGAATAGCCCTTCGGTGGATATTAGCTACTCACAAATGGCACCCTTACAATCTCCAGCTGCTGCAGCATCTCAATGAGGATGACCCAGATTGGTGCACTGAATTAGCAAAATTGGCAAAGCAAAAATTGGAATAAGACCCTCAGTTTACACAGAACATTTTTTTCCGTGATGAGTCAAACCTTTATGTGAATGGTGAAGGTAACAAACAAAATCACTGCTATTGGTCTGACACTAACCCACATTGGATAGATCCCTCCATGACTTGATGGTATGGTGTGATATAAGGAGAACAAATATGGTGGGGCCATTTTTCATCAACGGAAACCTCAAGGCCACCGGATATGGGAAATTGCTACATGATAATGTGTTTCTCTCTTTATGCACTGAAGATGGAACATTACCTGTGTTTTTCTAGCAAGATTGTGCACCACCACATTAGAGGTGTCYGGTCCAAGCATTCCTAGATGAACAGTTTCCTGGAAAGTAGATTGGTCGTCATGGGCCAGTTGAATGGTCCCTGAGGTCTCCCGATCTGACCCCCTTAGATTTTTATCTTTTGGATCATCTGAAGCAATAGCCTAAATGCCACGATTATTAGTGACATACTTCTGTTAAAATTTAGGCCACGATCATCACTTCTGGGTCCTGCCTACTGCACATTATTTTTAGACTCAGCTCCTAGAACTAGACCATGAAAAAGTCAAAAAAGTTAAAACATCTGCAAGCTACTGGTATAAAATGTGAGTTCTATTGTGTGCCATTGTGTCCACTAACCAGCAAGTACTATAGAATAGTTAGTATTTCTCCATATTCCTCTTGATGAGGAGTTAAGGCAACAACAATGGATTGTGGCTATATGCAGGGGAAACTTAGCTATAAAAGCTCACACTCGTATTTGTGGTCGTAATTTCAAACCTGAGGATATTTAAGAGCCAGCTTCAGAAATGGGAAGATGGTTAAAAAAGGGAGCTGTACAATTACCCCCTTCACTGCCAAGACTRGAGAGAGCAAAGACCACCTCCAGAGGACAGCTAGGTGGAAGCTAACACAACAGCCAGTATATAGACTAAACATTCGGATCATGATTATGCCGCTACTCCAGACTCTGCAGTTGTGGACTTAGTGCTGGAGGTAAAATATCATCCAGGAGGAAATCAGCCAGCTACGGGGAACAGTTTGAAAGCCTGACGCTGAGGCAGCTGTTCAGCATTCACTGTTTTGCTGCTTCTGAAAAGAACATTAGATTTTTCACAAAGTAGGTGTGTATGTGTGTTCATTTGTGTTATTAAGAGTATGAAATTATTTTAGGCAACTTTTTCACGAGTTTTATGCAAAAGCAAAAACTTGTTAAAATGTGTATTACAGTGTAGACACAACCCGAGTGCCCCTCCCTTCCTGTATCAAGAGCAGCCGAACCTCCGCCCGAAAATCATTCCCTGTTTTCAGTGCACCAACATCAGGGCAACATGATCTTTCCAACAATATTAGCGTCACTGCTCTACATGAAAAATCCATAGAAAAAAGACTACGCTAACAATGTTGCCTACGAACCGCAAGTGCTGTCTTTGGCCAAAAAATGTGGAAGTGCTAAAATGGAAG
>NW_013952667.1:637738-639066 GCF_001266775.1 Austrofundulus limnaeus
GTCTTCCCTTCACTCATCAAACAAGATCAAGTAACATCATCAAGTTTAACACCCTTCCAACATCTACCACCTTTGGACGTAATGCTTTTCACTTTGCAGCAGCACATGACTGGAACACACATGACCAGGAATACCCTTAAATTTATATCTCTGATCCCAATCTTCAGATTTAAGCAGAATATCCAAAACACTATCACTGATTCCTGTTTCTGTTGACAATTCTGAAAACACACATTTAAGCACCTTTTTGATTTCTTCTTTCTATATTTATTTATTTATTTATTTTAATGAAAATGTTTGTTTGTTGTAAGCTCAATGTTATATGTTTTTATTTATTCATGCAGCCTCTTGACCAGGTCATGTTCATGAACGAGAAGTGTTTCTCAAAAGGTTTAACTGTATAAATAAAGACTAAATAAAAAATAAATAAAAGGAACAGAATAAAAGTAGTTGCTTAGATTATCTGCCACCAGATTTACAGTTAAACAGAAATCATTAATATATCTTTATTCTAAAAAAAATCAGTCTTTCTACATATTTTTAATCAAAATGGGTTCAACCCAGAAACACTTTTCMTGATTTTTCTGGTCCCCATCATGACTATTACCATCCCCCACYTCTGTGTGAGAGAGACTATTGCAAGCCGTGAGTCAGACATACAAAGGCTACTTAATTCTTATTAATTACTTTTTTTAATTTAAAGTTTAATTGGGATTATTTATATATGTTACAAGCAATTCAGACTTTCTACACATTTTTTAATCATATGTAATGGGTTCAAATGAAAAACACTTTTCCTGATTTTTGTGGTCCCCATTATGACTATTAACACCCCMCACCTCTGTGTGAGGGAGACTAATACAAATATTGAGTCAGGCAATCATGATGGACACCTTCCCCAACTTCACTGGTCCCCATGTGGCAGTTAGCTCCTCCCCCAAATGGCAAGTCTTGAGATTCATTAAATGGCTGACAGCACATGTGGCAAACCAGCAAATGGAAGACAAACCACCTCTAAACAGGTAAGAAACTTTCAACATTTTAAACTTGTCAGTATCTACTTGTTTTATATTTTTGCAGCACCAAGTTGCTGAGTTTAGTGATTGAATGCATGATTTCTGTATCAACTACATGCTGCTGCTCAAAATAGCTTTAGTTTTAGGCTTAAGCTAACTAGCTTACAGTTAACACATTACCATATTAACAACATTTTTAGGTTATCAAAGAGTTTCAATTTGTTTGTTTTTTTTGTGTGTGTGTTGTGCAACTTGTTTAATAATTTAATAATGTCTGCTTGTACTGCCACTTTTTAATGATTTGTTTTTAAG
>NW_013952667.1:639288-640384 GCF_001266775.1 Austrofundulus limnaeus
CTGAAGAAGTCTCTTGGAAGAGAGACTAAACGTTTCATTAAAGAAGAACCCGTCCAGAGGACCTATACAATTTTTTTTCCCTCTTCAATTAATTGGTCATTTTAAAGAAGTACTCGCATCCTAATTTTATAAGTTGAACAATTATCAATTTTATTTAGTTTCAAACAGTTATTCATGCTGGTGAAATCCCCAAGTTGTACTTGTCTATTTAATTTTTTTGTCATGTTGTCAAAAGCCTCCCATTGGTCACCTCTTGTCTTCGCCATTGCACCTGATGGTGGATAAAGTAAAATCTTGCACTCATCAGTTGTCACTTTGCAATACCTTGAATGAAATATTAAAGCTTTCCTCTTTTTATTCAGTGTAAYTCTTAGCTAATGTAATATCTTGCCCCAAAACATTTAGTTTTATTTAAATTRCCTGTTAAATTTCAGTTTAGAGAAACATACTGTATTTAAAACTGCTAATGTTTAAAAAGCAAATCCTTCAGACCGGGGATATCAGTGTACTACTTGTTTCAAGTAAAAGTAAAATTTGCTGACCATACAAGCATTGTTTGGCTTGACTTTACAATAGTGGTTAGTAAACAGTGTGATTAAATTGAAKTGTGATAGCAGTGGTTCAGGTCCAAGCAGTTCTAGAGGTAGAAAGCAGATTATTTTTTATTTTTATATCAGCATTCAACAGTTTGTGTATATTCTGCTCTTTTCTTCAGTTTACCAAAGATTTCATCAAAACCTTGTTGAAGAACAATGAGGAATCAGAGGCTTCTTCAAGCTGTGTTGAAAGCTCTGATGAGTATATTCCGCCAAAACACCAAGCCACTTCTGATGATTCCAGTGGATCGGAGCAAAAAGTTTCATTGAAATGAAAGAAGATACAGAAGACTTGCATAAGAAAAAAATGGCACACTTCTCCAGTAACAGACAGCGCCACTGCAGAAAGCGAAAACTGTGACACAAAACAASATGTTTCTGTAATGAAACTAAAGAAAAAAAGATGGAAAAAGACTACAATAAGAAACACTTTTGTCTGTACTGTCCTGAGCAGTTCCTTAAGATGGCGAGACACTTGGTGCATAAACATAGTGATGAAT